>NC_051182.1:37426519-37477442 GCF_013339695.2 Rhipicephalus sanguineus | reverse complement strand
GGGAAGCAGCTCACCAACTATTCAAAATGAGATTTGCCGAGATTAAATTCGTTATAAAAGAAGGAATTCTTTATAGAAGATACACGCTGCGGTCGGGGAGAGAAATGGAACAACTTGTTGTGCCAACATCCCTCCGATATTTCGTAATGCAAATGGCTCATGAACGAATTCTTGCGGGACGCCAAGGAATAAACGCACAGTAGACCGTGTCCTCGAGGAGGTCTATTGGCCAGGGGTACAGTCCGACATCACACGATTTGTGAAATCTTGCTACACATGCCAGAGGACTTTCCCCAAACACTTGGTCGGTCGAGTACCGCTGGGAAAAACGCCCCTCATTGATACTCCGTTTAAGAGAGTTGCCATTGACATTGTGGGCCCGATATCCCCCAGGTCAGAAAAAGGAAACAGATACGTTCTGACAATGGTTGACACGGCAACCCGGTATCCTGATGCGGTGGCACTGCCTAGCACATTGAAACGGAAAGAATCGCCGAAGCACTACTGGAGATGTTTTCGCGAGTGGGGGTCCCTCAGGAAATATTCAGCGACAGAGGTGCTTCCTTTTCGTCCCACCTGATGCGCGAGCTAAGCCGGCTTCTTTCCTTCACGCAGTTGCCAACTACACCGTAACATCCCATGGCAAATGGCCTTGTCGAGAGGTTCAATGGCACGCTAAAACAAATGATAAAATGGATGTGTCAGGAGTGCCCGAAAAGTTGGGACCGGTACTTAGCCCCTTTACTTTTTGCCTATACAGAAGTTCCTCAGTCGAGCTTGGGGTTCGCACCCTTTGACGTACTGTATGGCCGTTACGCCAGAGGGTCCATGGCAATATTGAAAGAATTATGGGCCGGCGATGATATCGATGCTGACACCAAGACTTCATATGGCTATGTAGTTGACTTACGAAGACGGCAAGAAGACACTTGCCGCCTAGCCAAGGAGGAACTTCAAAAAGCCAAACTTGTCCAGAAGAAGCACTACAAGAAAACTAAACCGCGTCATCTAGCTATGGGAGACAAGGTGCTGCTGCTCCTCCTCTCGGACAACAAATTTATTCTGACGTGGAAAGGCCCTTTCACCGTACTGGAGAGGAGGAATGACGTAGATTACGTTATTGACCTGGGAACAAGAACATCTCTGTTCCATATAAATCTTCTCAAAAAGTATGAAGAACGGCCATCCATACAACCATCAACGCAGGAAGCGGCAGCTGCTTGTCAGACTGACGACACCGAACATGACGAGCTGCCATGCGCCCCTTTTCAGCAAAAAGAATCGGCTACCGATGTCAACATATCGGAATCGCTCTCTACTAATCAGCGCACGCAGGTCGCCCTCATACTGAATACGTACGATAAGGTATTCACCGACGTTCCAGGAAGAGCACACCTTACCCAGTGCAAGCTGAACGTTACCACGGATACGGCCGTATCCATTACCGTTTGCTACGGAAGCTGTTCAAAAGGAAATTAGAGACATGCTGAAGCAAGGCATTATAGAACCATCTGAGTCCCCCTACCAGTCGCCGATAGTAGTTGTCAAGAAAAATGACGGCACAATACGTCTCTGCATTGATTTCAGACAACTCAACAAGATTCTAGTGAACGACAATGAGCCTATACCTCGGGTTGATGTTATCTCTGGACAACTGGGGCAGGCGTGATATTTTTCCAAGTTCGACTGTGCTAAAGGGTAATGGCAGGTGCCGATGAATGAAGAGTCGAAAGCAATGACAGCGCTTTCTTCGGCATCCGGCCTTTATCAGTTTCGCTTCATGCCGTTTGGCATTAAAACCGCCCCAGCTGTTTTCAACCGCCTTATGAGGAAAGTGGTAGCAGATATACCACATATTTACTTCTACTTCGACGATGTGCTCATTGCGACTGAAACTTGGACTGAACACGTAGCTACCATTGAAGCCTTTCTTCGACGAGTCAGAGAATCTGGGTTGACAATTCGGCCAACGAAAAATGAGATTGGTCAACGGTAAGTAACATTCCTGGGCCATCACATTGAAAATGGCATGATCAAACCACAGGTCGAAACGCTTGACAAGATACAGGCAGCTAAGCGTCCCCAGACTAAAAAAGAAGTGCGCTCTTTTCTTGGACTTACGGGGTATTACAGAGATTTTGTCCACAATTACTCCGAGATAGCCGGACCACTCACGGAACTGACAAAAAAAAGAGGCCCCAATAAAGTAATTTGGGGAGAGCGGGAACAGCAGGCCTTCGATGCACTCAAGACCATGCTGTCTACGCAACCTGTCTTGAGAGCACCCGACTTTTCCAAGCCGCTTGTACTTCGCACCGACGCATCATCGACAAGCGTAGGTGCCATACTTATGCAGCGTCATGGAAGTAGGCTACACCCAGTGTCGTATGCAAGCCGCCGACTTCAGCCGAGAGAAGTTGCTTTTCGACAATTGAGCGAGAAGCCCTGGCACTTACGAGGGCCGTCCAAAAATTTCACATTTACTTGTTTGGACGCACGTTCATATTACAAAGCGACCATAAGCCTCTCGGTTACATCAAGTCGGCCAAGTACATCAACAACCGTGTTCTACGTTGGAGCCTTATACTTATGGAGTATAACTTCTCTGTTGAATATATAAAAGGCAGCGAGAACGTAGGAGCGGACTATATGAGTCGCTTGCCAAGTTCATGAACACCGTATCTACTCGACTTGATGCTTTAAAACTGTTCGGTCTTGTAGATGGAATTTGCTTTTATGACTCTTTACTTAGACCTGAGAGTAAACTTTTGACCAGTGCAATGATAATTCCCACAAGTGCCGAGTGTGCGGTACTCGGAACGCTCGTTACAGTTTTTGTTTACTCATGCGTGGCGAGTGTGCGGTGCTCGGAAGTGGGGTGCAGTGCTCGGAAGTGTGGTGCAGTACTTTGAAGTGTAGTACAGTGCTGGTGCTGCGAGTGCGTGCGTGCTACGATGCCCCAAGTTTTGAAGCAACAGCGGCAAGTTCTTCAGGAGGAAGAACTTTCTTAGGCGGGGGTAAATGTGAAGAAGCACGTAAAGGCGACCCAGCGAGAGCAGACGACGGAGCGGCCGATCGCTGGAAGCCGAGGAAGAAGAAACAGCTCGTGCTTCAAAAGCGAAGAAAAGGGCTCGCGCAGGCTAGTCACTGGTGGAACACGGTCGGAACAGGCCGGAGGTCGACCGAACACGCATCGACGAGCGGGTTTCGCAAACAGAGGTGTCTGTCTTCGGGACAGCGAGCGCCTCACGTTCTTCACCTCGCCAGATTTGTCCGTGGCCTCCTGTGTCGGGGAACCCACATCTACGCACGTGGTTCATCCTGCCGGGCGTCGTCAGGACAGCGAGCGTCGCGGGATCTTCGCCTGGCGCTGAAGAGACGCGGGGAGCTTCCGACAATGACGGCTACCGTCGGCCGAGTGGTTGGTCGCCCACTCGCCCCATGACCCTTGCTGCTGCGACTTCGCTACCACGCCCGACCACGCACGACTACGTCACCGCCGGGACTAGCAGCCCACTACTTCCCGGACTCTATAGCACCGCCACGTGGGACGATCAACTGCAGTTGTACGTTCTCGCCTTATGTATTTTAGTGTGTGTGTGTGTGTGTGTGTGTGTGTGTGTGTGTGTGTGTGTGTGTGTGTGTGTGTGTGTGTGTGTGTGTGTGTGTGTGTGTGTGTGTGTGTGTGTGTGTGTGTGTGTGTGTGTGTGTGTGTGTGTGTGTGTGTGTGTGTGTGTGTGTGTGTGTGTGTGTGTGTGCCGTCCGAATATAATTGTCGTTTGATTTTTACAATCACCCACCGTCTCCTCCATCTGCAACACGTCACACGCTCTGCGGCGTGACGATCCTAAAATACATCACAATTAGGCGGCCCCTCGCATCACACCGACAGTCTGCCGAGAGCGAGTTGTGTGCATTAAAATCGCCTGTCAAGATAAACGGCTCTGGGAGCTGACTAATTAGGCCTTCAAAATCTGCCTTGTGTTGCATTTGATCAGGAGGGATATATAGAGAGCAGATAGTTGTGATCTTATTAAGCAAGATGGCGCGAATGGCCACTGCCTCTAGAGAAGTTTGAAGTTGTAACTTCTGGCTTGCAACTGACTTTAATGCGATAATAGCTACCCCACCTGACGAGGCAAGGCTGTCAGTGCGGTCCTTACGAAAAATGACATGTTGATTTAAAAAGCTTGTGTCTTCAGGCTTGAGATGTGTCTCCTGTATAAAGAGTACTTTAGGATTAAACTTGCTTATTAGTTCTCTAACGTCATGTAGGTTGTGTAGAAGGCCTGTAGAATTCCACTGCAGTATCTGTGTAGCCATTATGAGCTAGAGGGGAGAGTACTCTGTATACCAGGATTTATCTTATGTAAGACTTTCTTTTGGAGGAGCTGTTATGCGTTGTTTGGTTGTTGCGGCACGCTCAAGGGAGCGGTACCGCTCCTTCGACACCTAAGGCGTCGAGGTGACTGGTGTTGTATCCATCGCCTCCCTGGAGGAACTCGATGAGCGCATTATGCGCGCAGACTGTTGTGGTTTAGGCCTCGACTCGCGAGAGGAGGCCGTTGAGGCCACCGAGCCGGTAGGGTGTTGGCCCTTTGTTGGTGGCAGAGCGGCAGCTGCTGCATCCGCCTGGGGGGCTGGGGGCTTAGCCGCTGCAAGCCTGCGTGAGGTCTGAGCGGGAGCCACTGTCCGTTGTGACACTGCCCCCTCGCGTGTCACATCGGCGTATGTAGTGTAGTGAACTATTGAGAACCGTTTCCGTGCTTCCTTGAACGATACATTTTCTTTGACTTTGAACGTTATTATGTCCTTTTCCTTTTTCCATGCAGGGCATGATCGAGAGTAAGAAGGGTGCTCCGATCGCAGTTCCAACAGTGAGGGGTGTTGTTGCAGTCGTCAGAGAAGTGATCGCGCTCAGCACACTTTCCACACGTTGGCCGTCCTCGGCAGCTGAGAGATCCGTGGCCATATCCCTGGCACCGGAAACACCGTCTCGGATTAGGTATGTATGCCCTGACACGGATTTTCATGTACCCTGTTTCAATGTGCTCTGGCAGCTTGCTTGAGTCAAATGTGAGGATCAGATGCTTGGTTGGTATTTCTCTGTCATCTCTACGTATCTTGATCCTTTTAATATCAATCACATTTTGTTCTTTCCATCCGTCCAACAGTCCTGCCTCACTCAGTGTAATTAAGTCGTCATCTGTCACTACACCACGGATCGTATTCATTGATTTGTGTGCAGTCACAGTTATAGGAATGTCTCCGAATCTCTCAAGGCTGGGGAGTTTCACATATTGAGCTTTGCAAGAAATCTCGAGAAGTAGATCTGCACTTGACATTTTAGTGATCCTATATCCTGGTCCTAGCTTTTGTTCAAGGTATTTAGCTACAAGAAAAGGTGAAATACCTCTCGCTGGCATGTCGGTTTGCTCACTGTGGATCACGTGATACCGAGGAAAGTTGTCTTTGTGGTTCGTCAGGAAACTTGCTGTCACTTCGGTGCGCCCTCTTTTGAGAGGGCGATCAGAAAGTGGGGGGAAAGGAGTACCCATTAAATGCTTCATTATTCAGCAGCTATGGTAGCCACCCACCATCGAGCCCAACAAGGGGACGCTACACGGCTTGGTCAACACATGCAGACGCCAGCTATACATAGCTGCTATAATCCAATATAATATATCCAAGGCTGGATATAGTACACAAGGTTAACCCGGGCCGCCTAAGAAAACTGGGAAGTAACTGAAAAGAATAGGAGACAGGACAGCGAGGAAAGAGCATAGGAAAGTGAAAAATGAGAGAATGGGATAGGAAATGCGACCCCCGATTTCCCCTGGGTGGGTCAGCCCAAGGGTGCCGTCTACGTGAAGCTGGGGCCAAAGAGGTGTGTTGCGTCTGCCGGGGGGCCTTAAAGGTCCAACCCCCAGGATCCCCTTTTCTCCGGACACGGCAAAGCCACGCACGGCTAGGCGTTGGAGGGGGTCGAAACCCTCCCCCCCCCCGTTAGCTCCGGTCCGTGGTGTCGCTACGCACCAAACGCCTGCTTCCACAGACGCCCCTGCGGGGAAGTTGCAATAACGCAGGTGTGATTTGAAGAGCGCAATAAATACCAATAGTGCCATCAATTCAGTTTATGAATAAAGAAGGACTTCTGCCTTGCTTTTAAAGCCTGGAACGAGGCTTTCGGCAAGGTTAGTCAGCAGCGTTACTAAAAAAACCGGCAAGCTTCAGACGTGCTACTTGCGAAAGAAGACTTGCTTCAACTTGGTCGTCACAAGATTTCTCAAGCACCGACTTCACGCAAGCTCTTGCAATGCCGCGTTTTACAATCTTCGAGTGCGCAGAGGAAAAAGAGAGGTTTATTTGGGACTTGGGTGCACAACCCCAACATACATGGCTATTTGAGAACGAGAGCTCCAAGTGTGAGAAGCGTAGTTTGTTGTCTGAAGGATGCTCAGTGGTCAATTCAAAAGAACTTAGTTCGTTGAGTAACACGTCGAAAATTGTAGCAGCAGCAGGCTGCGCGTCAGGATGGTTAGTGGCGTAAAATATTAAAAAAAAACATGGATGATCCCTCCATCATAGAAATCGGTACAAGCTTACTGAAAAACCAAAAAGACGCGTACCATCAAGGAAAAAAGTAAGATGGTACGCGTCTTTTTGGTTTTTCAGTAAGCATGTACCAACTAGCCCAACAAAAAGTTCTATTAAATCGGTACAAGACGATAGTGAAACATGTCTTCACAGAGGTAGTAGAGCGTTTATTGTGCATTGTTTTGCCGCAAGGGCAACGAATCAATGCGATAGCAAGAAATTGCTATCATTGTGAAGGGGCGAAGCACGCCCTGCATGCTTCGCCCCTTCACGGGTTTCACGTTAGTGGAGCGGAAACACCCTTCCCTATATGCTGCGCTCCTCCACAAATTTTTTTTGCATCATGAAGCTTTCTTTAGGATCACCGTCTCTTATCATTGAGACACCGTTCTCGCTTTTTCTTGCAAAGTTACATAGGCAATTCTACATTGGAACTTTCAGGCCCTTTGTCGATCGATGCACTTTACAAGGGGACTTGTCTGTTATTCGCGCGCTTGTTTGTTATTTCATGCATAAAGTTATCAAGTCTCTAATGCCGAAATCAATATGAATATTGTACAGTCACAGAAATGGACGAGTCGTGTTTCTGACAATTCCCTTAATTATAGATGGCCTTGCTACAGCTGTAGGCGCCGCTTAAGGAACTTGCGATCTGAATCCGCAGTCTGTGAAAAATTATGAGCTCCCCGGGCTTTTGTTGCTGAGCGCGTGGAAAGCAGGGGACGCGTTTAAAAATCACCTCTAAAGCGGGGACGCTGTAATAACTATGTCACGCGACACAGCCGTGTCCTTTATAGAGTGATGTAGTCCGCGCATCGTGCTGCTTCTGTGACACCTAATAAAGTTATATTTGCTTGATTTAGCTCTTTTCCCGAAGAAGACAAGTAAACCACTTATTTTCCATAAATCATACAATGAGCAAATTTAGGTTGCGTTCAAAAATCTGCACATCACGTTTAGCTACATTTCCGCAGTTCATGGACTGACCATGTTTGTTTTACCCGAAACTACTTGGCCGCCCACGTCATAGCGCCTTGCACTCTTGCAGTGAATTTTCTGTGAAAGGTCATAAACTCTCACAAACTAAGGCGGAAGTAACGGCGGAAGTAATGAACACTGCTTGAGCACCGAAATTTGCTGTGAACAGTTTCACACATTTTAAAATGTATGATGCCCCTATCGAAAAGACGAAAAAAAAAACCTTTCCCGCCAGGATCATTCGGAAACTAGTAAATATTTAAGCCAAATAAAATGCTAGAACAAACATTTAATGAATGCGGACAGACAGTGGAGATGAACACTCATGGAAACAATAGCTTTCTTAATTAGGGTAAATTATTCTACTTGAACGTATATGTCTGTTCTATAGAATCTCTTCCACATAATATATTTGACATACCCAGAGCGCTCAACTTCACTGTAGTGGCGCAGAACGCAATGAAACCACACACTAAGATGCCACGTAATCGCCGCTTTAAAGGAAAGTGTCATGTGTGAAATGTCCCGAACTAGGCTTCATATGTTCGCAAATTATGAGCGAAGTCTGAAACAGCATTGTTGCAGATGTAGCTCATTTCGCGTACACTCCGCTGTTATAGAGATATGCTGTTACAGCATATGTCTGTAACAGCAGTGTTGTGTACTTTGACATTTTGAAGAAATAACAGAAGCTTGACTAACTTATCGTAAAAGATTTCTTCGTATTTTGGACAAAGTGTGTTTACGACCCTGATGTTCCCACTGACACATTTAGAGAAAACACTTACTACAACGGATGTAACTGCGCGGTAGTAAACATGGACGACAAGAAGATACAAGGACAAGCACAGACTATCAACTGAAGGTTTATCAACTGAAGGTCGTCCGTGTTTACTACCGCGCAGTTACATACGTCGATGATGAATCACCAACTCGACCAATCGTCCACCTTGATTGCTTACTACAAGTAGAACTAGATGTAGAAAATTAAAAATTTTAATAAATGGAAATACCGTAAAAACCCGCGTATAGCCCGGGGTTTTTTTCTAGATTTTAGGGTGCGAAATTTCGGCCTCGTACTATATGAGGGTCCCAAGAATTTTCGGCCCAAATTCAGTTTCGGTTTCGGCATAGCGCGGTGCTATCATCATCATCAGGTGTCTGCGCGCTTCTGCGCTAGGTAGTGTTAGCGGCGTTAGTCTTACGGACCCCCGCGTGCAGCAGTGGTTGGTCAGTCGGTCAGTGGCCTTTGCTTCTACCTGGTGCCCATAACGACGGCCTCGATTTTGCTCCTGTGATTTTACGCCATGTCAGGACCGCGCAGGCAGTACTCTGCTGCTTTTAAAAGAAAAGTTATCGCGGCTGCCGAAACCATCGGCAACTGTGCCGCGGAGCGGCAGTTCGGAGTCAACAAGCGGAGTATTCGCGGTTGGCGGAAGCAGAAGGAAGCCCTCTTTGCATGCAGCGGCCAGCGAAAAAGTTTCCGCGGACCAAAAAATGGAGCATTTCCTGACGTGGAACGAGAACTCACAGACTTTGTGCGGGAGCAGCGAGCTGCACATCTCGCTGTCAACATCGAGCTGCTACAAGCGAAGGCAAGGGGGATCGCTCGAGACAAAGGCATTCAGCCGGAGGATTTCAAAGCGAGCAAGCATTGGGTGTCTCGCTTCATGCGCCGCGCTGGGTTCTCCCTACGTCGGCGTACGTCGATCTCCCAGAAGCTACCAGAGAGCTACGAAGAGCACCTTGTGGCTTTTCAAAGGTACATAATTGCGTTGCGAAAGGCAGTCCCCTTTCAGCTGGGCCAGATCGGCAACGCGGATCAAACGACGGTCTACCTGGATATGCCCTCGGCGCTGACGGTGCATCAGAAAGGCTCCAGGCAAGTTATCGTGCGGTCGACTGGGAATGAAAAAACGCGGGTAACTGTAATGTTATCCTGCACGGCCGACGGTCGCAAGCTGCCACCCTACGTGGTGTTCAAACGAAAGACGCTGCCGAAGGGGGAGAAGTTCCCGAAAAATGTCGTCGTCCGCTGCCAAGACAAGGGGTGGATGGACGAATCGCTAGTCCTTGACTGGGTAAAGTCCGTGTGGTGTCGACGGCCCGGAGCACTGCTGGGGCTCCCTTCGATGCTTGTGCTCGACGCGTTTCGGTGTCACCTGGCCGACTCCGTAAAGCGACTGCTGCGCGACTCCCGCACCGAGCTCGTCGTCATCCCGGGAGGGATGACACCACAGCTGCAGCCGCATGATGTGTGCCTTAATAAGCCATTTAAGGACCATGTCAAGCGCCTGTACGTGGAGTGGATGAGGTCCGGAGAACCAGAAGTGACCCCTGCCGGACGGCTGAAACGGGCCTCGCCAGCGATGCTCTGCTCGTGGATAGTCGAGGCTTGGGCCTGCATTCCAGAGGCGCTCGTTTGCCGCGCCTTCAAAAAGTGCTCCATCTCGAACGCGCTTGATGGCACTGAGGATGATGTGTTGTGGGAGAACATTTCCGAAAAGGGAGCTTCGGAAGAGAGTGCGTCTGACGACGACGATGAATGAAATGTCACTAAATGCATTTTTTTTCCATTTTTTCGGACTATATTCGGGTGAAAACTTTTTTTCTCACGTTTGCTATCCCCGAATTACACCCCGGACTATATGCGAGTCCGAGCTATATGCGGGTTTTTACGGTAGATGGCATTTTTATTCGTAGCTAAAATATGCACCATCTTTGTATTAAAAAAGGTTGCCAGCGCGAATTAAATGTGCGAACTCGAGGCCATTTTCAGAGATGAAGCTGCGTACTAGTTCTCGGCTTGATTTTGAGCTGGAACCGATGATTATTGCTATTCAGTTAAAAAAAAATTCATCGACCATCCCTAGATGATATCAGAATATCACGTACCTAGGAATGGGGGAATACAAATTATGAAACACAGCAATAAAAAAAATCACAGCATATCCACGGAGTGAATGATGATGAGTGGGCGAAGCTGCGGAGGTTCATCGGTAAACCGTGAATCTTCCGTGAATTCTGCCCAGTACATCATCACCGACGTGAGATCGGGCGCGTTTATACTAAAGGTTCGATGAGTTATGACGACTTGCAGCGCACTTTAATTTTACATGTACGCTGTGAATTTTCATTGTTTAGAAAACCATTGCTTAGAAAACATCTGGCGTCTTTCGTTGAGCAGCTGGCGTCTTTTCGTTTTGCTTTAGAAACATCTGGCGTTCTTTCGTTTTGCTTTTACAAAACATCTGGCGTCTTTCGTTGGTTTATTTCATCAATCAACGGCGTTTTGAACAAAATTTTTATTGTTTAATCACGCACAGGAGAAATCTCACCAGGCACTACCTTGGAGGCAAAGAATGGCTGCTAATGGGAATGAGAGACAGAAGAAGTCGGCTTTTAGCTAACGCTGCGAATTTTTTATTGTTCAACAACGCACAGGAAAAATCTCCCACCGGCACCACCTTGCAGGTCAAAGCATAAGACTGGTTACATACTACGCTACGAGGGACGAACGGGTGCCGCTATAAGGAGCTTCGCCCCTAAAAAGCACTTCCGGAGGGCTAAGAGCATAGAAAGAAGTGGAGAGTTTCTTCTTGTAAGTTATTGTTCATCTGTGCATTATGAGTTGCCTTGTAAAAGGCCCATAAGGGTCGCATATGAACGATGATGACGAAGTTACGCCACTAGAAACAAAACGGACGGCCCTGTTATAAAGTTACCTTAATGGCTAATTCGGGTTTCAGAATGCGGGCCGCAGATGCATGGTGCGCATACCATTTCGCTTCTAGTTAGCGTTTTCTATGAGGTCTAGTTGATGGGCGTAGAAGCCGAAGGAAACATTTGGCGAATATAACCTTGTATGTTACTAGAATTGTATATTCTTCTTGGTGATAAACGAAACGATTGTATTGTACTGCCTGGATATAGCAGGCGAGGAGTCAGAAATCTTTCAACAATTAGAGGAAAGGAGAAAGCAATGCACCCTCCTAGTATCTTAATACAGAAAGCAAGACAGCCACCCTCGACAGTGAACCGAAAATTGCATTAGAGGCTAAGGTCTACTGAGAACGCTTAAATATAAATCTGGCATCGCAATGTTTTCTGAACCTGTTCTTGTTGACAAATGTATTTGCACTTTCTTGGGTAATAATATTTGCTTGAACTGCTGGGTAAGCGTTGTCTGTTCGTCAGCTGTGTTTGAATAAAGGATTCTTCTGTAGCTAAGCAGTGATATTCACCGCAAATGGAAATTAGCGTCATTGGGCGCTTTAATGGCTACAGTCCTTCTAATGCTACCTGCATTTGGACAGTACCTCTTAGGGTGTAATGAGGTGGGTGTAATAAGGTTCTGCGCCTTAAATTTTATCTCGTTTCAAAATTATGTTAGAGAAATGAAATAAATGCACTATTTGACGCCATTCGTCAAATGGAGTTCAAGAACAAAAAAATTCGGCAGATCCCACGCACAGTGGGAATCGATGTAATGCGAAGCAGCCAGCAAATAAGAGCTGCATTCATCGCCTTGTTTTTCTTTGAGCCAAATGAAATCATTCATGCCGTGGCATCTAGTCCACCATATATCGCATGTTTGCCATGCACGCATGCATGCACAATCTAGTGTACACCATGCCAATGAAACGCATATTCTGGTATATAAATGCATGACCTGTCGTTCATGTTCATCACGCCCTCGTGTCATGCCATACCAATTCTGGTATATATCACGTTAACAAAATGGCCGGAAGCGCACCATGACAGTGGCATGTAAATCATACCGCACATGACATGCATAACATGATTCGCATGTATTTATGTTCATAATACAGTCTCATCGCGCAATACCAGTTTTGGTGTATATCAAGCTATCGAAACGGCCGCGAATGCACCATGAACGTGGCATGTAAGTCATGACATACATGGCATGCATGTCATAGTTTTCATGTTATCACCTCTTATTCATGTTCTTCATACAGTCACATCGCGCAATACCAATTTTGGTGCATATCAATCTAGCGAAACGGCCACGAGTGCGCCATGAGCATGGCATGTAAATCATGTCGTACATTTCATGCATGTCATGATTATCATGTAACCACCTTTCATTTATGTTCGTCATACAGTGGCGTCGCGCAATACCAATTTTGGTGTATACCAAGCTAGCGAAACGGCCGGGAATGCACAATGAGCGCGGCATGTAAATCATGACATACATAACCTGCATGTCATGATTTCCATGTTACCACCTCTCATTTACGTTTGTCATGCAGTCGCGTCGCGCAATACCAATTATGGTGTATGTCAAGCAAGCGAAACGGCACGAGTGCGTCATGAGCATGACATGTTAATCACGTCGTGCATGTCATGCATGTCATGATTTTCATGTTACCACGTCTCATTTACCTTCGTCATGCAGTCGCTTCGAGCAATACCAATTTTGGTGTACATCGAGCTAGCGAAGCGGCCGCGAATGCATCATGAGCGTGGTAATTAAGTCATGACATACATGACATGCATGTCATGGTTTTCATCTTACCAACTGTCATTCATGTTCTTCATACATTCACATCGCGCAATGACAATTTTGGTGTATATCAATCTATTGAAACTGCCGCTAGCGCGTCATGAGCGTGGCATGTAAATCAGGTCGTACATGACTTGCATGTCATGATTTTCATGCTACCACGTCTCACTTACGTTCGTCATACTGTCGTGTCGCGTAACACCAATTTTGATGTATATCACGCAAGCGAAACGGACGCGAATGCACCATGAGCGTGGCATGTAAATCATGACATACATGTCATGGTTTTCATGCTACCACCTGTTATTCATGTTCTTCATGAAGTCACACCGCACAGCACCAATTTTGGTGTATATCAATCTAGCGAAACGGCCGCGAGTGCGCCATGAGCGTGGCATGTAAATCATGTCATACATGACATGCATATCATGATTTTCAGGTTACCACGTGTCAGTTATGTTCGTCATACAGAAATGTCTCGTCATACCAGTTTTCGTATGTATCCCTTCATTTAAACGGCCGCGAGCGCCCCGAGACCATGTCATGTAAATCATGCTGCACATGACATGCACGTCATGATTTGCATGTTAGGACCTGTCATTATGTTCGTCATCAACTCTTGTCACGCCGTACCAATTTTGCTATATATGAAATTAACAGAACGGCCGCAAGAGCCCAAAGGCCGTGGAATGTAAATCATGCTGTTCATGACATGCGTGTCATGATTTTCATGATATGACCTGTCATTTATGTTCGTGATAAGGCCATGTTATGACACACCAATTTTGGTACACATCCGATTAACGGAACGGCCAGGGAGCCCAAAGGCCGTGGAATGTAAATTATGCTGTTCATGACACGCGTGTCATGATTTTCATGATATGACCTGTCATTTATGTTCGTAATAAGGCCATGTTATGACACGCCAATTTTGGTATACATCGCATTAAGGAAACGGCCAGGAGAGCACAAAGTCGTAGGCGGCTAGATAGATAGATAGATAGATAGATAGATAGATAGATAGATAGATAGATAGATAGATAGATAGATAGATAGATAGATAGATAGATAGATAGATAGATAGATAGATAGATAGATAGATAGATAGATAGATAGATAGATAGATAGATAGATAGATAGATAGATAGATAGATAGATACGCTCAAAGTCGCAGAAGTTCGCTAAGAAATGCTTCGCATTTAAAACTCCCATTTCAATTCCTCTAGCATTTTTTCGCTTTATTTTTTTCCGAAGCTTTCGATGCCTTCAGTGCTGGCGAGCATGTATGCAGCTGTGCGGGGGAAAGAATTAAAAGTAGGAAAGAATTAAAGAAAGCAACTGAAAGGAAAAGCCTGAGAACCCTCAATGTGACCGATCGGCACCGCAGGTACACTCACTGTACCCTTGTGTATTGGCGGCGAAATCGAGCAGAGTCGGCACCTAGCGGCAAGCGGACGAAATCCCGCGGTGTGGACGGCTCCTTGCGTCGTCTGCTAGCCACACCGTGTTCGCATGTGTGCGTACGTCATGCGCATCCTCATATTACAGCTTATTCCGTTGTACTAGCACAGTATCAAATGCCTGTACGTATGCCTACACAATATACATAAGCATTTCGCCTTAGGAGTCTTATATGAACTCTAGTAAGTGAGTACACGCCCGTGTCGGTATGGCGCTTGCTCCAACCATCGTACCGTCCATTCGCCAAAATCGTTTCAATGTGGGTAAAGCTTTCTCGTTCAAGCACATCACATGATTCATTTGGCGTCGTCCTAAACAAAAAAAAAGTACTAAATGTCGAGGTGTGAATGCAGAATATTAGTGACAACATCTCGTGACGTGTTGGCAATTTGGAAATCCTTGTGATACCGCAAAGCATGAACAAGCGTCTGCAGAGAATGGTAAGCGATAAAAAAGACCTGAAGCCACGCATTTCTACGGCTATACGCGTATTCATGCAAACGGAAAAGCAGAGCGCACAAGTTTCTACATCATGTAATTACGCATTAATACAGGTTCTATTTCTTTGTAGCCGCTAGAGCAAGAAGTAAATACTTCAATGCCTCAGTCGCACAGCACAGTTTATATTGTGGTATAGGCAAAACGCAATTTAAAGACGTGCAAATATATAAAGAAAAATCGTCGAGCACAGGGCAAAAGACGAATGTGACTGAAGGCCAGTAACCCATTGATTGGCAGATTGCACTTATCTCACAATTAATAGGTACGTTAAGACGGTTGCGTGCACTTATGTGACATTGGAGGGCACATACATCACCATTACGCTGCAGTCAACGTGCTTTATTCGCCAACAATCGACTGAAACCGCATACGGCGAAGCGTCGCTGCGTACATTTGTATAAGCGCCGCCGATCGCCTATCCACGCAAACGCGGGGACGGTGCTGCCACCTATAGCCCGATCTCACGGCGAATAACGAATAGGCTAGAGGTGGCATGCTTCAGCGCACTGAATAAAATCCCATGCACAGATAGCCTCAAGAAAAAAAATGGCCGCTTATCTGCGTGCTTCCCTGCAAATGTCGTCGAAAGGCGATAGTCGACTGCCGGCCGCACCGGGCTCCGGAAACTCCCAAGTTCCAGCGATCGCCGCAGAAGGCTAAAAATTCAACCGCGGCGAGTTCGAGCTTTAAACACCGGGAGTGGAGCTGCTTAAGTCTGCGTTAGAACCACATGGCGGCCGTTCGCGCTACTTCAGTTTTTATCAAAGGGCGCCCTCGTCCGGGCAAACATCAAATCAAAATATTCTTGAAATAACGGAGTTTAGTAGTTTGCATACTGCTACACATCAATAAAACAAATTGCTGTTTATACGAAGTGGCCTTGTCTTCCCAGGTGCCGCGTCATCAATCTTTTGTAATAATTCTTGCTCATACTGACTTGTAGTTGTCAGCAGCCCATCGGTATCATTACATTCATTTCAATATATACGGCGGAAGAAGCGGCGCAATGGCATGTAACTGTTCGAGGTGCATTGGTATGGCTCTCGCGCTGTTTCGTTTCGCTGTAAATGTTTCGAGCCACTATCGGCCGGCACACTCGCTTTCGTTCTGTTCGTTTTGACTTGCTCAAATGCTTTCGCGAAGTTCGTTGAGCTGACTTCAGGGGAACGAAGGGCCGTTGAAGCTTTCACCGGATTATACACTCGTTTCAAGACCGACAATCTACGGACCCATGAGTAAAAACCCACTGCTTCAGTTTTCTTTTTACTAGTGGCTTTGTGTGGGTGTCACATAGAGGCGGCGCACTGCATTGTTAAATTTTTCAACATGCCATACTCTGTCGATGAGAAAACGTGCGTTTCTTGCGGCGTGGGTTCAAGTGAGAGCGAGTTGGTGAGTTTAACATTAACCAGGCCACTGCAATGAAAAAAGGCGACTGTGTCACTAACGCCTCGCGTATCTTTGTAACTAGCCCGTATATAAGTACAAAAGACATACGAGTTATAGTTTGCCGCAGTCGCATTTGAGAAGCCAGGTATAGACGTCTCATTTCTCCTGTTGTCAGTTTAGGTTATTTTTACCACACATTCAGTGCAACAAAGGCTTCTCAAGTATGAGTGTACTCAATTTAGTGTGATAAAGAAACCGTCACTGTAATCAGAAATGTGTTTTTTTTCTGCCATGGCCTCCTGACCTGAGAAGGAAACAGCTGTGTGCAGTGGGCAAGGCACCTGTGACATGACACACATTGTAAACAAGTTACCGGATGATACAACATGCATTATAAGGTACGTTTACATATATGTATAACAAACTGATGTTCATTTGTTCTCTGTATTTTTATGTTTACTTTTGCCAAATTTATTATTCATTGATTATACTTCTCAATATCTGGTCACGTCATTACTTGTTTTTCTAGGGTTGCCAGGCGACGACAGGAAGACTACCCCCGAATGTCCACACTGCAAGCGCGGTGAAACATGTGAACGTCTGCTACAACAGGTCATCTTGAACCTTACGCTTGCAATGCTGTATTTGCGAATGGTTTATCAGGCATCTCATTGAGGGGTGCTCACAATCGTCCACAAGCATTAGCTGTCTACTGCGTCACGCAATCTACACCGCAATCGCATTGGAACTGCACACTAGCTCCGTGCATTAGTTACACTACGTGGCACTGCTGAGCTCAACGACGCGGGTTTTATTCCCAGCCACGGTGGTCACATTCCAATGGGGGCGAAAGTCAAGGACACTCGCGTCCTTATTTGTGTATGAAGTTCAGGAAATGAGGGAAGCTTGAAGAGACGAAGCATTTGGGAAAGTGAAGTGCCGCTGGAGCAAATGTTTCTACAAGCAGTGTCGCCTTCTTCAAGACTACAACTGCGTTTATTTTAACTACAGGCAGTTAGAATCAATGTAACGTTGCCAACTACTGTATGACCCATAATCGTATCATTGTTTGCACGTGAATCATCAGAAAAATATAAATGAAAAGGTAAACATATTCCACAGAAATCTGTCTGGCTGGGTACGATTATGAGAACAGAAAGGCTCCCCAGCCGCGTTTAGTCATTATTTTTTTAATTAAAAAAAACTAAGAAACCGAACGGGTCTCAAAATGTAGGGTCAGTGTTTTTTTTTAATTTTAAAGTACATTACAAAATGAACGTCACTGCAGTGAGGGGAATTAACAGTCTTTCGACATTGTATCATATGAGACAGTTTACAAACTACGCTAAAACTGTTTTGCCTTAATTAACTCTATTTAGATCAAAGAAGTTTACAAAGAGATAAGCCAGAGCTTTGCAAGGACGTGCTCAATTAAATTAGCCTTTGCACATATGTTCAATGCGCTCCTTCAAATTATTTACAGGTAATAAAGAAATTGTAAAAGTGACGAGCACTTCTTGCAGCACAGCTTCACCAAGCGTTGTCGTGATGAGTCAGATTGTGTTCATTGAATATGGTAGTGCTTTTTTTTTCATAATGCAGAAAAACATCCCAAATTTCTTTGAGGATACCTACTTCTGCTCTTTTATTAATTTAACATGTCGCAGTTATACAACCTAGCACTATGAAGTGAAAGTCTGTGAGCTACTGTCACGAATAAAGCCTAGGAAATCGAAGAGGTAATTTAAAACATACATGAACTTGACTTATCCACAGCCACACTACAATATCTTGATTATTTCAAGCTAATAATAACAATTATTAATATTAATGCAATAATAACAATAACAAGTATGCAATATATACATGACCTTTATTTATCCAGTATTGACACAGGTTCACATCATGACCTACCAGTTGATTTCGTTAGTGCTGACTTGCAAGAGAGTGCTCAAGCTATATCGACATGTCTATGTGATACAGAGATTGTGATCGTGGCTGGGCAGTACCTATGGTATGGCTTCCCGGCCGAAAGTTTTGCCGAGAAATTCGTGCCTGCCCTGTAGACACAACTCAATATTCCTTATTTTAAGAGAGCGATTCGTTGGGCAAGTTGGTGATCCATAATGTTACTAACAGCGCAAAAAAGGACGAAGGACCAGGAAGAAACACAGACAGTTGTAAGTCAGCGCTTGTCTGTGTTTCTTCCTGGTCCTTCGTCCTTTTTTGCGCTGTTGTAACATTCCTTATTTGTAACGCATTCAAGGTGACATCGCAGAGCGAGAAAGATGCAGAACTGTACGTATCCGCGATCGTTTACGTAACAAATTTATCAAAACTACATTGCTCTCACTGCGCCAACTAACTGTCGGCGTAGAGCACGTTTCGTTTCCGACTCCACACCTTGCACTCACTTAAAGATCAACAGAGCCTGGCAAGCGCCGCACACCTAACGGCAGGATAAGACCCTTGTGCTAAACCTACGCTGTTAAACTCGGACGCCGCAACACAATGAGAGCAACGTTCTTTTAGCGATCTCATTGTTCAGTTATATGCACATATTTGTCAGCTTTGAGACTCATTACACACGAACGGGTTGAAAGCTTTCGACGTGTATCAGCGATTTGTTTTCCATGGACCTGACTGTGTATATTGCTTGTACCGGCTTGGGCACTCACAATAAATGCTGCAAACCTCACTTGATTGACGTTGTTTTGGCCAGTCGAGTCCAGTTAGGTAACCTGGTGATAACTATTACACACGGGTGTCGCGATTTAGCAAAGACAAAGAACAAAATACCACAGGGAGCAAAAAGCGCAGTAGCGCGGTAGCGCAATCAGGGCGAAGCAGCAGCAAAAATGCGTTTTTCTAATGGTGATGATAGTACTTGCAGCGCTATCTCGCCTCGCTCTATTGCAGTTCAGTACGCCACCGCTACCCTTATTTCCGCACTACAGTCAAAGGTACAGTTTCCGTTCTCTAATGTGGTATAGATGTTGTCTGGCCGTACTACATGAGTCCTCCTCCTCTCTGTTGAATCATCTGGCTCATAGCGTCGCATTTTCAGCGCAGCTCAAATAACACTAGCATTTTCAGCGAAGCCAAGGAAATACTACGGTCTTTAGAATTACGTATCTATGTAATTTCGAGTAAAGCAACACACCACTTAATACTTACGTATTGATGTTGCGCCTCAGATTTGCGTAATATTTGCTTTTTCATCGACAATGTTCACAAGTATGAACGGCGCTACCAGTGCAAGATAGGTGGGTGTTCAGCAAGTAATTAAACTTTGGCCGGCTGGCTAAGTCGGGCGACAGACAGAGAGACAGACGCAAAGGAAGACAGACGAAAATTTCTGCGTTTAAGTTCCCCGAAGAAAAGATTATCGTCTTTACAATTGGCCGCGTGTCTGCGGGGTTGTTGTTTGTGGTTATGTGGAGGAAGATACGCTTATTTCTGCAGCCTAGTCGGGAGCACGGCGCAGCGTCTCGGGGGGGGGGGGGATGAAAGAGGATAGTGGTGTGTAGGATGTTATTGTGTCTCGTTCGCCATGGCCGGAGCAGCAGGCACGACGGCAGTAAGGGAAGGGGCGGCAAGTTCCCGGCTCATCTGTAGGCGGCTATTCCCGTCTCGTCCAGGAACTCCACCAGGCTCCGGAGTGCTGCCAGGTGGAGACGCGACGGGAAGAGCAGGTGTTCTAGTGTGGAGGCAGGTAGGCCCTGGCTCCGGTGGGCCGTAGTGACCCTCGAGCGTCCCTGTGCCAAGCCAGGACAGGCACAGAGGAGGTGCTCGTGGGTCTCAGGATTGCCGCAACGGCTGCAGCCTGGGGAGGCGCAGAGACCCTTCGCATGTCGGCGGGCAGCGGTCCACACACAGCCGGTCCGCAGGCGCAGCAGGGCAGACCGATCTCTCCTGGTGAGGCCCGTCTCTGGTAGCAGCTTTGGCCCTCGTCCACTGGCCACCCTTGAGTCTGGGTGGACCGTAACCAGGAGCTTCTTGAGACGGGCCTGCGTGTAGTCCCTGGCGACGGCCCGGGTGATGGGGGTGCCAGGCTGGTGTGCTGCCTTGGCAAGCGCGTCTGCCTCCTCGTTACCAGCTATGTCCACATGGGAGGGCAGCCAGTGGAACGAGACGGACGCACCAGATGCAGCAAGTGCACGGCACTTGGCCGCCAGGAGGCTTCCGGTCAGTCCGGTGTCTTGATGGTTGGCCAGGCTCTGTAGTGCTGCCTTGCTGTCACAGACGACGGCGACAGGCTCTGATAGGATGTCCTCTGCCAGTAGGTCAGCTGCCAGGTGGAGTCCGGCCAGCTCTGCTACCTTTGAGCTCGCCGGGAAAGGCAGCTTACACTGCCTGCTGCTGGTACGTGCAGGGACGACGCAAGCTGCCGCTGCAGTCCCATCTGGCATCACGGATCCATCCGTGAAAACCTGCAGCCGACCTTCTAGTTGCTCCTGGAGCTTGCAGGAGGCTGCCTGCTGCAGTGCTGCTGCAGGAGTTCGTCGCTTCGTTGCCCCAGCCAGGTGGAGGTGCACCTCAGGGGGCCGGTGGTGTGGTGGCGGAGAGGCAACAGGGGCTGGTGGATCCGGTACCATCTGTTGGCACAACGGGAGGAGGCCTCCCATCATGGATCCTGGCAGGCTGCGTAGGCGTTCCAGAAGGGCTGCACCGTCCGCGGCACCGTGGAGGCGGTCGATGTGCCCCAACGTACGCTGGAGCATGCGGGCTTCGCTGCAAGACGATAGTCTTCTGCCGGCCGTACTACATGAGTCCTCCTCCTCTATGTTGAAACGCCGCATCTGGCTCATAGCGCCGCATTTGCAGCGCAGCCCAAAAAACCCTAGCATTTTCAGCGCAGCCTAACACTAGGGTATTTATAATTGCGTATCTATGTATTTTCTAGTAAAGGAACACACCACCTAATACTTACGGACTGATGTTGTGCCTCAGATATGCGTAACAATAATTTCTATCGACAGTGTTCACAAGTATGAAAGGCGCTACCATTTCAAGATGGCTGTGCGTTCAGCAAGTGGTTAAACTTTGGCCGGGTGGCTGAATCGGGTGACAGACAGAAAAACAGTCAGACTAACATTTCTGCGTTTGGGTTCCCCAAGGAAGACTATCGTCTTTAAAATATATGCGACTCTTCAAGCGGCTGCCCTTAGCAAGCGCTGTATGCGTTCGAGAGGAAGCGCCATTAGACATTGGCGACAGCAGCCAGCTAGATCGCGGAGCGACAGCGAGACGCGGTGCAACCCAAGTGAAATGGGAGAAAGCTTCTCGACGTATGCGCGCGCGAAGGAAAAAAAGATGGTTGATCCCACCTTCATGGGAATCGTATAACACGAAAGTGAAACGTGTCGTTACAGAAGTAGTTTATTGTTTATAGTGTGTGAAACTTTTTTTAGCGCACACAAAAGACGAGGACACAGAAAGAAGGTACAAACGAGCGCTTGTGTGTCCTCGTCTTTTGTGTGCGCTAAAAAAGTTTCAAACATGAATTCATACCAACTCGCCGAACTATCAGTTTTAATGTTTATAGTGCATTGGTATATGAGAGCCTGTACAATGTCTACTGTTGTTTGGCAGATATGGCATCGCTTGGTGTGAACGCATCCCAGTCACGTTGACGCCTAGTGGCACATCTCCGTACAGACGACAAACGCCCATGATCATGATTTAACCCTTGCGGTTGCTGAAGTTCTTAACACATACGTGGACACCGCATATGGTGAATCCCGCGCAAAGATGGCATTAGCAAGCACATAATAAACACTAGTGCTCGATATGCACTCCTTAAAAGCATCCTAAAGTGCGAAGAGAAAGGCTACGCGCGTCGTGTCTTCCCTCCAGTCTGGCCGTTACTTCTCACAGGGCGAGCGGGGAATGCGGTGCGACAGCCAGGCAAGCGTCGGAGAGCTATTTGTCGATACGGATGGATGCTATGAGCGAGGCTTACGCTAAAGCCGACACCTCATGGTGTGTTAAAGCGTTGACGAAATTAAACTTGTATTGCAAACACGCCGAATGGGACGGTCTTTGCAACGTCGCGTTATTTTTTGTTTTTTTTTTCGAGCCTGGTGGCACAGATGTTACCGCCCCGTTATAGAGGGGACGCTCATAGCATCCAACCATCCAAGAGCACTGTGAGAGGCAAGCGTTAAAGATAAAAGGCGCGTTCATGTCGCCTACGTAATGTGTTTGGCGGTAGCTCAGTGAGCTAAATGCCAGCCAGCCATCGTCAAGGACGGAGAGGTCATTGGTTCGATGCCCGTCAACGGAACGTTTTTCTTTATTTGCCATCTGATGGCTTTCATTTTGCTGACGTACTTTTGTGACGGAAATACGTCATGAAACTATTGTGGACCCCTGCATAAAACACTTTCGTGTTAAAAAAAAAAGGAAAGGAACGTGAGGAGAGGATCGCTGAAGCATCGTTGAAGTTCCGAATTGCCCGCGGCGGCTTTATGCCGAAGCGAAGCAGTCATGGAATTCGCCATATCGAACATTGGCCTTGTAAACGCCATTTGTCAGCTGCTCAGCTGTGTCGGCCGTGTGTGCGCGTTTTTCGCCTGCAGCCTCACTGTCATCGACATATTTGCACAGCGCTACGAGAACGAGGACGTATGAAAGGACACAACACAGGCGCTGACTTCAACTGAATTTTATTAGCGAAAACGCTAGAAATATATACAGCCGATAACACCAGCACACATCAGCACAAATGCACAAACCTATTGCGTCAAAGCCAGATACGCGATTTCCTTTTTGCTTAGGGCACCTGATGGCACGCAACTAGCCCATGCTGCCGTCCTCTGAAGCCTCACTGTGTTCTTGCCGCTGGATGTTAAATGCGTGGTTTCACGACAGTGCAACATGCGGCACTCCGAGTGCGAAAATGTCCCACCGGAAGCCAGGCGACTCAAGCGAGCCTGCCGCTATTTTTTACCAAGCAGATGATGGGCAGCCTGCGTGCTCTGCACAGTCAGGAACAAAAATGGTAAGTAATACTAATGTTCTCTCTCTCTCTCTTTGCGGGTCCTCATCATCGCTCATGCACCTGTAGATGCCGTTCTCCACAATTCGTCGTGTGAAAAGTGTAATGATAAGCAAAAAAAAAAAACGGCATGTCAAGCATGCGAAATGCCCGCGAGCGCAGCATGAGCGTGGCATGCAATTAATGCCGTACATGACACACGTGTCATTATTTCCATGTTACCAACCTTCATTTATGTACGCCATACAGTCACGTCACGCTATACCAATTTTGGTGCGTATCAAGATAGCGAACCGGCCGAGAGCGCACCATGCATGAGTGTTGCGTGTAAGTCATGCCGTACATGACATGCATGTCATTGTTTTCATGTTGCTAGCTGTCATTTATGCTGGTCGTACAGTCACGTTGTGCAATACCAGTTTTAGTGTATATCAAGCAGGCTAAACGGCCGCGAGCACCCTGAGACCAGGTTGTCTAAATCGTGCCATATGTGGCAAACGTATCATGATTTGCACGTTATAAACTGTCATTTATGTTCTTCATACACACTTCTCACGCCCTACCAATTTCGGTAAATATCATGTGAACGAAACGACCGCAAGATAACTAAGGGAGTGGCATGTAAATCATGCACACCAATTTTGGGATACATCCCATTAACGAAACGATCATACGAGCACAGAGTTGTCGGCGGATAGATAGATACGCTCAAAGTCGTAGAAGTTCGCTAAGAAATGCTTCGCATTTATTATTTACAAATACTGCTGTCTCAGTTATTGAGACATAGCAGGAGTGGATACAGATGTTCAACACAATGCAAAAAAATAGAATTTAACAAAATACATGATTTCGCAACTCTTTTTCAAATTGGTGAGCATCGAGTCTGCGCAGAGACCCATCAAGCTCATTCCATAGATCCACGGTCCGCGGAAAAAAGGAAAACCTAAAACAATCAAGACTAGCTCTAAAGGGCATAATATTTAGGGAATTGAATCGTCGCGTACGGCGTGCAGAAGCTGCAGCAAAAGAAATGGGTGCTTGAACACTCAAGCCGGTGTGAACTATCTTATGCAGGAGGATGATTCGATCGCAAGTGCGCCGATGTTCGAGAGGCTACAGCGATAAAACATGCGCATACGAACTAGGCGAGAACCGCCGGTCATAGCGACGAAAAATAAACCTTATTTCTTTTTTATTGCGATAGCAATTATATGGACAGTCCCGGCTGATTTTTGCCATCGCCGTCGCCGCCGTCATGCTGCGTATATGTATAAATATGTATATATACATCAATATCCCAAAGAAAAATAAATCAGAAAAGTGCTTCCGAAGCGCGGAATCGAACCAGCGACCTCTCAATTCGCAGCGCGGTGCGCTAAGCACTACTCCACAAAGCATACATCCCTCTGGCAGCTAACGGCGAGCGTTATATACACACCCTTTACAGTTTGCAGTCCTCCGAGACGGAGGCGCTTATAAGCATTTGTTCATTACCAGCGAGATGGCGCTAGGAGCGCGCGGGCGCACCTAAAGGCGTCGGCCATCTCTCTCGCTTCTTATATTTGCGCAGCGAGAACCTTGCCCTTCCGCTGTCTGCTCGCGCGGGCGCTCGAACAAACTACCGCAGTGTTCATGATTCTCAGCAGATCGAGCTACGTGGTAGCTCTCACCGCGCGTCGCGTGCGTGTAGCTAAAAGCGTTTCAGATGTCGTGCACGTAACGTACGTGTACTTTTCTCGTTTGCGTATGAGAAGTCCCTACGTACGTGAAATTAAAACTGTCTAGTAGCTGCCGGGTAGTGATGGACGCACGGTAGTCGCAGCGCGTCTATCACGGGCCGCTTGTCTTGCTATCGCATTCATTGCTTCGCCCTTGCGGCGAAACTGTGACTTTTTTTGAACAGATTCTAGCATAGCTATGTCATGTTTGTGGTGAGGTGACCAAACAACCAACGCATATTCGAGTATAGGCCTGACCAAGGTCTTGTACGCTGTCAATTTGCATTCTTTTGTCGAGTTGCTTAACGTACGTCGGAGCAGCGCCTCCTCTATTTTCTGCGCCTGGGCGAAGGAGCGGAGAGCAATGGGAAGCGGCCGTCGGTGTTAGTGCGGCTTTTAGTCGCCACGCGCCGCCACCGAAGTAGAGCTGCGGTCGCACCGTCGCTCATGGAAACGCAGGTTTGCAGCTGTTACATTGTTGAGTTTTCGGCTGTGTTCGCGCTGTTTGAAGTGTAATGAAAACGTTTGTAAACAGAAATGGTGAAGCTCTTGTCGCGCTTGGCAACAGAATTTTTTTGAAGGCATGTGTCTTTTGCGGCTGTTGCTGATCGAGCCGCTCGCGCATTGTCTGCTGAGCCGACATGAGCGCGGGAATGTGATGCGCGGAAAATTGTTCTTTCACCATTATATTCGCTTGTCTGCAAGTCGGTTTTTCAGTGTCTGAGAGTCGAGTTTTCAAAGCAGTGTTTGCCAGTAGATAATACTGAAAGCTTCGGCGCTTCAAGAGCCCCGATGCATGCTAACGTCTACTGGTGTAGCAGACTACACGCAAGCCTTGAGTACATGCGCTTACTAGCACGAAATGTCGCTAGACTGCTTCTAAGGAGGTCCGTAATCTCACGTTCCTTTCGTAAATCTTTTGACGGGTACATCTGTTGCCACTGAGAGGAAGCAACAGCTGGTGCCAAAAAATGAGGAAGTATGTCGAGTGATTCCATCATTTCAGATCTTAAAGCAATTTTATCGTGATAGTACGAAAAACAAGCAAAAACAGCTCCTTCATCCACGCGCTTCTTGCAACACTGCCCAATATTTGTGAACAGGCGGTGTTCAAGTCTAAGGTCGTCGTGTTGTCTTTTAACATGAGCTGTGAAAATGTACAGAGTAATTGTCCATTGTTTAACCGGCAGCACTTGCAGTGTTTATTGGCTCCGTTTCCTTAGGTTCGGGACCTAATGTCTGCGTTGCACATGGCGGCGGTCGCGAGGCAGTGTTGCTACTGGTGCATGTTGGCTTGCCATGATACTTGCCATGCTTCGTGCAGTCGTTACCTTGGGCTGCAAATGTGAGGGGTAGTCTGCAAAGATTGATGGTACTGCATCCTTCTTGAGCAGCCGTCTTTTTTCTTCTATGAAGTCCTCTGGTTGAAAATGGCGGCTACATACTCCTGTGTAGTTCGAAGTTGTATTAGGCGACCAATTATCCCGCCTAATCGCTGCAAGCCACCGCTCCCGTACACCAGCGGCAGCTGGTATTTCATAGAACGAAAGCGCACCAGTGTTTTTCTTTCCGCTCGATTTGCACAATGGTACGCAACAGTACGACATACCGAGGCATGCGGAGCACGTGGTTGCGGAATCATGAAGTATAAAATAAAACACGATTACAATCAAATTCGAATACAATTTTCGCACCGGCATCACGGCCACACAGACTGCATGCGGCGTACGTACCTGGGAAAGCCTGTGAGAAGTGCGAATTCAATGAAACTCGAATGTAAACAAACATTCGGGACCTTCGTATTACACGCGGCCGTTCAGCGCCAGCTTCCCGTAGTCTACTTGCACAGCGCCGCCACGCGGCAGCGGCGAGCGGCGGCGGAGCGCGCGCTCGACGGCCTGAGGAGAGCGTTCGCCCAGGCACTGAAAAATACAGGAGGCACTGGTCGGAGATACCACAGTTTTCAAACAGCCTTGTTGCAGATTGTCTGGACATGCGTGTGCCATCTTAAATTTGTTGTCAAAGTTACACCAAGGTATTTAAACTCCGTGACACGAAGTAGACTGACACCATCATTAGTATATATAAAATTAAGAGGCTGTTTCTTATTTGAAAAGGTCATGGCTACAGTCTTTTTGAAAAAATAGACATTTGCCAGGTTTCGCTCCAGTTACAATACAATGAAAAAACTCTGTTCAGCGCTTCCTGATCTTCAACATTCGAGATGGTGTTATAGATAACGCAGTCATCTGCATACATTCTAAGTTTAATTTGAGTGTCACCGATAATTTCCGCTACGTCATTTATGTAGATAATAAACAAGAGCGGCCCAAGGACCGACCCTTGGGGCACCCCTGATGTGATTTGTACATCAGATGACTTCGCGCGGTTAAACGTAACAAATTGTGTGCGTGACCGCACGTAATCTGTTATCCAGTCAACTAGCTTATTGTCGCCAAAAAATGTGCGAAGTTTAACTAAATGTTTAGCATGGCAAACGAAGTCAAGGGCCTTAGAACAATCAATAAATGTGGCGTCAATCTGTCCTCGGTCATTCAGGGGAGAAGCAATGTCGTGCGTAAATTCATGCAACTGTGTGACAGTAGAATAGCCAGCTCGAAAGCCGTGCTGTGAACGGGAAAGTATATTGTGTGTATTCAGGTATTCTACAATGTATTTATGAATGATATGCTCCAAAAGTTTAGAGCTGGTAGAAAGTAAAGATATTGGCCTATAATTTGGTATTATTTGCTCGTTTGCGGACTTAAATACAGGCACGACGTTTGCTAATTTGCATGGCTGTGGAACTGTTGCAGAGCTTATTGATTTTTTAAATATTATAGTTAGATAATTAGCACACCACTCTGAATACCTTTTTAGAAACATATTTGGAATACCATCTGGGCCAGAGCATTTCGTAACATCAAGATTTAATATGAGGTTATGTACTCCAGAGGAGCTTACTTCAAGATCAGGAAGAGCAGGCAGCTTGCTGCATGCAGTAACTGAAGGAGTGATGCCGTTATCAGTAGAAAAAGACATGGTTGATCCCTCCGTCATAGGAATCGGTATAACACGAAAGTGAAACGTGTCTTCACAGTGGTGATTATTGTATAGTGATATATGAGAGCTTGTACAATGTCTATTCGTGTTTGGCCGCTATAGCACCGTTTGACGTGGATGCGCCCATGTTGACAGCATGTCTCTATCGCGACGAGTAACGCCCATGATCATTAATAAACCGTTGTGGTAGCTGATGTGAACATATATTTGGACACAGCGAATCGTGAATCCCGCGTAAGGATGATATCAACTAGCTCATAATAAACACTAATACCCAGTATGCACTTCTTCAAAGCGTCGTCAATTAAGGAGAGAAACGGCACGGTGTGCGCTTTCTAGTAATGGGTAGCCGACGCCTGTGCTCATGCATACATAACACACACTGCGCTTCAGCAACACGGAAGGTAGAGGTTCGTAGTCTGAGCCGCAAACGCGTGCGTTCTGCTGGCCTCTGTCTCGCAGCCGCTGCTCTCGCTCCACCAAGGCACGACATTCGCCCGTCGAAATCGCGTACTTTCTGCAACGCATATTGCAGCAGTTTTGTTAGTCGGTGCTCTCGCAATTGAAGCAGTCGGCGGCGGAGACATCCTGTTGGTGCACGTCGAAGCTGCACTACTCCGATGAGCCGACGCACGCTAACACGAAGCCAAAGGCAAAGAAGGTAACCAGACGTAACTGCGTCAAGGGTGCCTCGGCGACGCCAGCGCGGCCAGTCTACCTCTCTGGTATCGAGACGCTTTAACCATGACCTCCGATATCGCGTGCAATCTCGGAGTACGCGCTAGTAAGCGTCGATCGTGAAGCATTACTTCTTTTCACATCTCACAGACGGCGGCACCGACCCGCTCCGCCCGCCGCGAAAGAGAATGTGTGAAAGATATAAGGCGCGTTCGCGCCGCGTCTAGCATCTCCCGAGTTAGCTCAGTCGGTAGTGCGTCGGGCGCTTGCCGTCGGCGGCCGCAGCGTCGTGGTTCGATTCCAGCGTGGTATCTTTTTCTTGGTTTTTTTTCTTTCTCACCCGTTGGCGTCCATTTTATCAACGTCATATCCGTGACGGATGTACTTGGTGGACCCCGGCATAAAACACTTTCGTGTTAAAACAGATTTAAAGTAATTATTAAAGGCATTTGCTATAGCTTCTGGATTTTAGCAGGATTGATCATTAACAATAAAAGATGAAGGTATACACGATGCAGGACTAATCGATCTCGAGAACCTGGATGGAATTTTTTTTTCATAAATGTAGCCAAAGTATTGCAAAAGTAGCAGTTCTTTAGCCTCTTTCATTTTAGCGCCTAATTTACTTTTCAATGTGTTAAATGAAGAAACATTTTCCTCACAGCCGGAATGACGATTCTTACGTAAGCGCTTTACGCGACGAGTAAACTGAATTATATCTCTATTATAACATGGATGTCTTAAGTTCCGTTTAATATATTTTTGAGGCGCGTACTTTGATAGGCATTCACGCACAATGTCACAAAACGCAAGAAGCAGCATATCTGCATTGCAAAAATCGCTACAACATATACATTCATCAAAAGATATGGCGAATGTGTCCAATACGGAAGTGTCGTCAGCTTTACAGAAGTTCAAAACAGTTTTGATCTCAGGTCTTTGAGGGGGACACACTAAGTTCAAGGCAACTTCAACAGCTTTATGGTCAGATAACCCTTGGATGACTTCACATTTTACACCGTGCGTTAAGGGTTGCTGGTTTACAAATACAAGGTCCAATATTGCGTCCTCGCGTGTTACAGTATCTACAGGTTGAGTTAACCCAAAAGAACCTGCCAGGTCGATCAGGGAAGCGCAAAGCGCCCTATCACGCCCAGTTGGGGTAAGTTCCAGTTAACGTACGGGAGATTGAATTCTCCAGCTAACAATAATTTACAATCGTACAACTTGTTACTGACAAGGTAATCAGTAATAGCAGGAACATCATCGTCGGAGTTCGTAGGGCGATAGAGGACACCAACAACTATTACGATACCTGCAATGTATATTTTGCACCAAATAGTTTCTGTGCCCGGAAGGTCAGGTAATAAAGAAAATTCAAGATTTGATTTAATTAAAACTGCCACACCTCCTCCACGGCCAACATGCCTGTCTTTCCGAAGAAGTGCATAACCAGCAGGCGAAATTTCGCTATCATTAACAGTATCATTTGGCCAAGTCTCAGTAAGGCAAACAATTGATGGGTTGTGGCATTCCACTAAACAGTTCAGAGCTTCAATTTTGTTTAGTATACTCCTCACATTTACATTGAGGACAATTATATTCTGATCACAACGTCAATCAGCCTTCGCGAAAACAGAATCGGAGGAAGCTGAGTTCATACCAAGCGCTTGCGCAGAAGCCGATTTCACAGAGACTGACCCTGCTTAAAGTGAAAACGTAGAAACCTTGACAATGGCATTTTTATCAGTGTCCCACACGTAACGAACACCATCAATCGTGAGTGTGTCGTGCTTAAGCTTCACTTTCCCAGCATTCTTGCGCATATCTTGGGAATTCTGCCACAGCGCTTTACGTGCCAATCGAACCCGAGCAGAGTAGTCCTCATTTATGTAAATTTTAGTTCCTGTAAGTTTTCGTGCGTTGTTCAAGATAGCAATCTTTGACCTGAAATCCATTAGTTTAATAATTACCGGCCGAGGTTTATTTCCTCTTTCTGCTCCAAGCTTGTGGCAACGCTCTATGTCGTCACACTTTACACCGAGTTTAAGTGATAACACATCCAATACAGACTCAAGCAGATGGTCAGTCGTCTCGGAAGGTGTCTCACGCAAACCATGAATTATCAAGTTGTTTTTACGGAGTCTGTTCTCTAGCTCATCGTTCTGACGATCAAGCTTGCCAACTAGTTTTTGAAGCGTACCAACGGTCTGCTCCAGTTCACTTACACGTGGTATAATGTTTGACATAGACGCTGCCATTGTCTCAACATTCATTAGACGACTTTCAAATGATGCAACTGTTCCAGATAGGCTAGGTAATTCCTGGCTGATGCGGGCTTGCCCAGCCAGTAGTTGCGACAGCATTTCATCAACATTGGGGCCGGGATTGGTCTCTACGTCGCCACAAATAACAATAATGACATTCTTAGGCAATGCACCAGTTGTGTCACAATGGCAATACAGTTCAGAGGGTCCGGTAGCAGCAGCAGACAGCGGTTATCACTTCGGTAGCATTTGTAATTGTATGTTACCTGCAAGATGAAGCAGACGTGCTTGAAACGGGAGTTCGCCATGCCGCCACCGGACCCACTGAAGTGATGCTTCCACGTTGCCGCTCTTATATCCTTGGGCATCCGCGCTGCCAGCGCCGCCCCTGTACCATGCTGCCGTGAGCAGTACAGATGGTTGAACGAAAGCACGTCAATAGACGGAAAATCCTTCTCACGATCAGCAGCAGCGCATTCCTGCCCCGCCGAAGATCGGGCACTGCCGCTAGTTCGAGCGCCGCTGCATCGTGATAGGAGCCTGCGCGGTGCGTCGCTTGTAGGATCATGCATCAGAACATCGGGGCAGCTGGCGATAACGGCAATCTGCAAGATGAAGCAGACAAGGTGTGGGTTCGAGCTAGTTGGTACTCCATGATCAACACTTCTTGCGCAAAATTTTCTCAGACAACGGAAGAAACAGACACGGACGGGTGCAAACTTCCAACTGGTTTTATTATAAACAAGTGCATATAGATATAGCCCAAGTATGACTATTAGACATGCACAATAAACACCAATGACACAGGTGTGCAGTGTGTCAGCGCGCATCAGCTACTCACTCCCCCAAATGTAGTGTTCCATCAAGAAGGCCATTTCCTTCTGTGTCAACGAAACTGCACTCTAAAAACTGAAACTCCTGCAGTGAGAGTTATAGAGCTGTGTTACTCCCACAGATCTCATTATACTCTCTCTCAGGGAGGCGCTTTACTCTCTTTTGGCCAGGAGGAGTGAAAAGCCCTTTCACTCCTCCTGGCGAAAGAGAGTAAAGTGCCTGTTTCACTCCCGCATCCCACGAGAGAGTAAAGGTTGTTTTACTCTCTTGCCATATAAAAGCTTGTTTCAGAGCTGTTTTAGTCTTACACCTCTCCAAATATAACGAGCTGGTAAAGAAAAGTTTCGTTGCAGTCGATATCGTTGGGCAGTAAGCTCAATCGATGAAGTGACGGCGATAGATTCCTCGTCAACTTATCGCGACGAAAACCGTCTGACATGCACAAAGAATCTGCGATCATAAATGTACGCGATTATACTCACACGTACGCACACTCTGAGTCAGGTCCTAGTTATAACTGACTAGAGGCGGCACGCCGCAGCGTACGCAATAAAATGCTGTGGACAGAAGCACGAGATAAAAAAGAAAAAGGGTGGGGGGACGCTTAGTTTCGCCTTTAAAACGCGACCGCGGTATTCGTACACACGCATGGTCGCGGCGCGCGCGCGCGCACACACACCACACACACACACACACACACAACACACACACACACACACACACACCACTACACACACACACACACACACTATCGCCTTCTCAATCGCTAGCGTGCCTGCGCTTCTCGATGGAGACGTATACACAGTGCCGCAAGGAAAGCCAAAGTGCAAACGCCCTCTCTCTTTGCATCTACCTCGACTTTTCGCTCACGACCAACCAACGCTGCTATTTCGCTCAGAACCAATGACGCCGACGCCGCCGACACCGGACATTTCTGCGAGACGAGCTCTTTGACGCTATCGCCTTCAAAAAAAAAGATATATAAACGCGACTTCCTTCAAGCAGCCGCTAAACTGGGAGGGCTGTTACATGAGCTGCCGAGAGAAACACGAATAACGCAACCCTTACGACGCAGGCACGCAGGCGCGAGCGAGGAAAGACAAATAAAATTCGGCAGATCCCACGCACTGTGGGAATCGATGTAATGCGAAGCAGCCAGCAAGGAGCTGCATACATCGCCTTGTTTGTCTGAGCCAAATGAAATCATTCATGCCATGGCATCTAGTCCAACATATATCGCATGTTGCCATGCACGCATGCATGCACAATCTAGTGTACACCATGCCAATGAAACGCATATTCTGGTATATAAATGCATGACCTGTCGTTTATGTTCATCAGGCACTCGTGTCATGCCATACCAATTTTGGTATATATCACGTTAACAAAACGGCCGGAAGCGCACCATGACAGTGGCATGTAAATCATACCGTACATGACATGCATAACATGATTCGCATGTTAAGACCTCTCATTTATGTTCGTCATACAGTCACATCGCGCAATACCAATTTTGGTGTATATCAAAGGAGCCAAATGACCGCGAGTGCACCATGAGTAGAGCATGTAAATCATGCCATACATGACATGAAAAAATATTATGGTTTTTCATGTTACCACCTGTCACTAATGTTCATCACAGAGTCACATCGCGCAATACGAGTTTTGGTGTATATCAAGCTATCGAAACGGCCGCGAATGCACCATGAGCGTGGCATGTAAGTCATGACATACATGACATGCATGTCATAGTTTTCATGTTACCACCTGTTATTCATGTTCTTCATACAGTCACTCGCGCAATACCAATTTTGGTGCATATCAATCTAGCGAAACGGCCACGAGTGCGCCATGAGCATGGCATGTAAATCATGACGTACATTTCATGCATGTCATGATTATCATGTTACCACCTTTCATTTACGTTCGTCATACAGTGGCGTCGCGCAATACGAATTTTGGTGCATACCAAGCTAGCGAAACGGCCGGGAATGCACAATGAGCGCGGCATGTAAATCATGACATACATAATCTGCATGTCATGATTTCCATGTTACCACCTCTCATTTACGTTCGTCATGCAGTCGTGTCACGCAATACCAATTTTGGTGTGCCAAGCAAGCGAAACGGCACGTGTGCGTCATGAGCATGACATGTAAATCATGTCGTGCATGTCATGCATGTCATGATTTTCATGTTACGACGTCTCATTTACCGTCGTCGTACAGTCGCTTCGCGCAATAGCAATTTTGGCGTACATCAAGACCTCTCATTTATGTTCGTCATACAGTCACATCGCGCAATACCAATTTTGGTGTATATCAAAGGAGCAAAATGGCCGCGAGTGCACCATGAGTAGAGCATGTAAATCATGCCATACATGACATGAATATTATGGTTTTTCATGTTACCACCTGTCACTAATGTTCATCCCAGAGTCACATCGCGCAATACGAGTTTTGGTGTAGATCAAGATATCGAAACGGCCGCGAATGCACCATGAGCGTGGCATGTAAGTCATGACATACATGACATGCATGTCATAGTTTTCATGTTACCACCTGTTATTCATGTTCTTCATACAGTCACTCGCGCAATACCAATTTTGGTGCATATCAATCTAGCGAAACGGCCACGAGTGCGCCATGAGCATGGCATGTAAATCATGACGTAAATTTCATGCATGTCATGATTATCATGTTACCACCTTTCATTTACGTTCGTCATACAGTGGCGTCGCGCAATACGAATTTTGGTGTATACCAAGCTAGCGAAACGGCCGGGAATGCACAATGAGCGCGGCATGTAAATCGTGACATACATAACCTGCATGTCATGATTTCCATGTTACCACCTCTCATTTACGTTCGTCATGCAGTCGCGTCACGCAATACCAATTTTGGTGTGCCAAGCAAGCGAAACGGCACGAGTGCGTCATGAGCATGACATGTAAATCATGTCGTGCATGTCATGCATGTCATGATTTTCATGTTACGACGTCTCATTTACCGTCGTCGTACAGTCGCTTCGCACAATAGCAATTTTGGCGTACATCGAGCTAGCGAAGTGGCCGCGAATGCATCATGAGCGTGGCAATTAAATCATGACATACATGACATGCATGTCATGGTTTTCATCTTACCAACTGTCATTCATGTTCTTCATACAGTCACATCGCGCAATACCAATTTTGGTGTATATCAATCTGCTGAAACTGCCGCTAGCGCATCATGAGCGTGGCAAGCAAATCAGGTCGTACATGACTTGCATGTCATGATTTTCATCTTACCACGTGTCAGTTATGTTCGTCATATAGTCGTGTCGTGTAACACCAATTTTGGTGTATATCACGCAAGCGAAACGGACGCGAATGCACCATGAGCGTGGCATGTAAATCATGACATACATGACATGCATGTCATGGTTTTCATCTTACCAACTGCCATTCATGTTCTTCATACAGTCACATCGCGCAATACCAATTTTGGTGCATATCAATCTACTGAAACTGCCGCTAGCGCATCATGAGCGTGGCATGCAAATCAGGTCGTACATGACTTGCATGTCATGATTTTCATGTTACCACGTGTCAGTTATGTTCGTCATATAGTCGTGTCGCGTAACACCAATTTTGGTGTATATCACGCAAGCGAAACGGACGCGAATGCACCATGAGCGTGGCATGTAAATCATGACATACATGTCATGGATGTCATGGTTTTCGTGCTACCACCTGTTATTCATGTTCTTCATAAAGTCACATCGCACAATACCAATTTTGGTGTATATCAATCTAGCGAAACGGCCGCGAGTGCGCCATGAGCGTGGCATGTAAATCATGCCATACATGACATGCATATCATGATTTTCATGTTACCACGTGTCAGTTATGTTCGTCATACAGAAATGTCTCGTCATACCAGTTTTCGTATGTATCCCTTCATTTAAACGGCCGCGAGCGCCCCGAGACCATGTCATGTAAATCATGCTGCACATGACATGCGCGTCATGATTTGCATGTTAGGACCTGTCATTATGTTCGTCATGAACTCTTGTCACGCCGTACCAATTTTGGTATATATGAAATTAACGGAACGGCCGCAAGAGCCCAAAGGCCGCGGAATGTAAATCATGCTGTTCATGATATGCGTGTCATGATTTTCATGATATGACCTGTCATTTATGTTCGTGATAAGGCCATGTTATGACACACCAATTTTGGTATACATCCGATTAACGAAACGGCCAGGGAGCGCAAAGGCCGTGGAATGTAAATCATGCTGTTCATGACATGCGTGTCATGATTTTCATGATATGACCTGTCATTTATGTTCGTGATAAGGCCATGTTATGACACACCAATTTTGGTATACATCCGATTAACGGAACGGCCAGGGAGCCCAAAGGCCGTGGAATGTAAATCATGCTGTTCACGACATGCGTGTCATGATTTCATGATATGACCTGTCATTTATGTTCGTGATAAGGCCATGTTATGACACACCAATTTTGGTATACATCCGATTAACGGAACGGCCAGGGAGCCCAAATGCCGTGGAATGTAAATCATGCTGTTCCTGACATGCGTGTCATGATTTTCATGATATGACCTGTCATTTATGTTCGTGATAAGGCCATGTTATGACACACCAATTTTGGTATACATCCGATTAACGGAACGGCCAGGAGAGCACAAAGTCGGAGGCGGCTAGGATAATAGATAGATAGATAGATAGATAGATAGATAGATAGATAGATAGATAGATAGATAGATAGATAGATAGATAGATAGATAGATAGATAGATAGATAGATAGATAGATACGCTCAAAGTCGCAGAAGTTCGCTAAGAAATGCTTCGCATTTAAAAAAAACAGACACACACACACACACACACACACACACACACACACACACACACACGCACACACACACACATACACACGCGCGCGCGCGCACCAGGAGAGGAGAAGCGTGCGTGCTCAAGTCGAAGTCTCGCCGTCGCCCGTCGCTGCCTTCGCCATTTTCTCCCGTTGCCCGGTCATCGAAGTTTCCGAATTGCTCAGCTGTGTCGGCTGTGCGTGCCCGTGTCCGGTGTGTGCGCGACTCTGATCTCAACACTGGACGTGAACGGCATTTAGCGACGGCAGTGCAACATCGCGTACTGTGAGCGTGTTCGTGTTGGTTTCATGGTCTGAAGACTCAAGCGTGCTTGCGCCTTCGTGTATTCGTGTTCGGCCAGCGCCTGGTTAGGCACAGTCGGAAATGCGAACGGTAAGTGGTGCTTCTGTGTTCTCAGTTTCGCGTCGCTCACGTGTGTAGTGCTGCACAGTGTGTCGCATGGAAAGTACAATAAAAAGCAGAATGGAAAAGCATTACGCGCACGTACGTGTGATGCCTGATGCGCGTTTAAAAAGCTTTTGTGAAGGCACACGCTTCGCACGGCCAGTCTATCGAAGAGCGGGTACGCCTCAATGAAGACAATATGTGCTATACAATTTCTTTGCTTGCCATAAAGCGTGAATGCGGCAGCGTGCTTTCAGAAAATATAAACACGCGAGAGGCCGCGGTTATCACTCCGTCATGTGTGCATTAAGGCTAACTTTTGTTTTCAGTTGATTCAGTTATTGTAGTGGTCAGCCTCGGTTGTACGATGGTTGCGGTGCTCGGCTGCCGACCCGAAAGTCGCGGCTTCGATCTCGGCCGCGGCGGTAACATTTCGGTGGAGGCTAAACGCCTGTGTACTCTGCGATGTCAGTGCACATTAAAGAAAACAGATGGGCGAAACTTCCGGAGCCCTTCGTTGCGCCCTTCACTTTTTTAGAAAAACGCCTATTTTCATAATTCATTTTCGGTAAAACACCCCCCTCCATCAGAATTTCGCTCCCCCCTTCCCCTGTGGCTTGGCGTACGCTATTCCAAATCTCCCTAATATTAGTAAGTGGGAATACTTTCGATAACAATTTTGCATTGCGCACTTTGTTCGTCCCTAAGACAAAAAAAGAAACAGCATACCATATATAGGGTAATAACGTCATTAGGTTGGACTAGAACGAATAAATTATGCTGCAGAGATATGATTATGGCCATATTATGTGAAAGTTGTCTGCTAAGTGACAGCGTTTATGGTGAAGCACGTGCATTTTACGATATTGTCACTTAATTCGTGACAATTTTGTGACATAATTAGTGACATCTTGAACATTCATGAATTTCATGTGGATATTCTCATCGAGTTGAAGATGTGCGAGCTGTGCCAGGCTTATTCAGTCACATCAGTGCAAGTCAGCTCAATGCAATACTGATGGCAGAGGGACAATAATTAAAGAAATGTGACTCTCATAAGACTATTATGAAGCTTTGAAGCAAGGCTAAGCAGCCATTAAACATTATCACAGTTAAAAAAAACTAATGTTCAGCAAGAACAGAACACCTTTCGTCATTTCTTATGGTTTACTTCTTTAAGTCATATGTAAGCTTCCTACCTTCATGCTTCTTGATGAATGTGAATATTGTGTTTAGTGCAGCACCAGAAGCAGTAGACAATGGCCCGCAGGTCCACCAGATGACTCTATCGCAAATTCTCAAAGGATGTGCTGTTGTGCACCTACTCCTTGCTGTATCATGCTTTGTTTTGAGCTCTTTCATTAGCATGATACACGGCAAACAACTTAATTTATCAGAAACTCAAATGCTGTGCTTTTGACGAAATGGTAGGTGTGGAGTGAACTTGAAACCACAAGTATTTGCTTTCTAGTCTCGCACAGGCAGTGAAATTTCTGGTTGGCTGTAGGTTGGCTGTAGGTTATGAATGTTTGTGCAGTTGGCAACACTACACTACTGAACTTGATGTGTATATTTGTAAATGCTGCAAGACTTAAAATGAAGGAAGGAAAGAAAGAAATAGATGGGAAGACAGGCAGGTTAGCCACTTCTCAAACTGGCTGACCATGCTGTGCAAAGGAAGAGGGTACGAGGAATAAAGGATAATACAAAAGAAACTTTACAGAAAAAGAACAAAGCAGGAAAGAAGAGTATGATGCCTCGTAAAGTCTGTCTCTAAGCTCACTTTTGCGTAAGAAGCACAGCAGCACTTTCAATGCTAACATCAAACGGGAGCAGCAATGAAAAAGCTCTGGAATCTGGTTTTCCTGAGATTAAAAAAAAACGCTTTATCTACACTGCCAGTTTTGTATTATGTACTGAATTAGTTCGTGGTGTTCGAGTGCATTAGGATAATAAATTTAGAGTTAAAAGATTGTTGCATGCATGGACGTCTAACTGAATTTATGCCGGTTATCTGAATTAGGTATTGGTGTGCTTTACAGCTGTTTAGTGCAGCATGAAATAGTGAGTCACTGCAAAAAATCTGGACATTTTTTTTTCCTTGCAGAAGGTGCTCAAGATGGCACATGCAACGCTATGCAGCTGTGGACACCAGCAGCTTGATAAGAACTCTTGAAGCTCATCTGGATGCTTCACAGAACCTGGGTTGGTAGCAGTAATCTCGTTAGGAGAGAGTGATAAAATAGAATCCATTTCTGAATTGTGCAATGCATACCTCTGTTTAATGAAGCAAGTCATTGATACATTGGAAACATTGAGAGTATCACTATTTTGAGTCCAATGTCATGGTAGCTCTTATCTCAGTCATCCGATACAGTATGCAGAATCTGCACTCTGTCATGCCTGTAACACTATATTGAATTTACAGTGGAGTGCCTCGATAATAGACACCTGTAGTGACTGTATTGTGAGGGATTCATAGTGTTCCTGGCGAAATGGTCAGTACTTATATAACGGCAGTGCTAAGAAGACAAGGACAAGAAAGTGCACATCAAGAGCGCTTACTCACAACTGAAAGCTTTATTCCCTAAACTTGAACCTCGCCTATTACCCGCCAACTAGTTCACGTTCCCATTTTGCTTCAAACGGTTAGTATTGTGATGCATTACCTTAACAATGAAGTGGCATATACATCGATATACATTGAAGCTCACTAGCGCATTGTTATTATGGTGTTTAACTTTATTTTTGTGTTTGGTAGTTTCAAAACCGTTCACAATTTGCGACACAAATGTTAGTCCTGTTGTGAGTCACAACAGGACTAACATAGGATGGGCTGCATGCGCCTTGTGATTTAAGTTATCACTGTTAGGAAAATTTTTACATTCATTTCCACTTGATAGTTATATTAATTGCTTGTCTAGTTTGTGTTGGCTAGGGGAGATTTAAGGTAACAGCAAGCAGTAAGCAGCATATAAAATTTTCAGTATGCACGCATTTCATAGTTGGCAGAAGCATGATGGTGCAGTGCTTACAGGCAGGTGCTATGTGCACAGCTGGTTTAGTCCGAAGTGCTGTGAGAAAGACAATTAACATCTAGATGTTGCTTTGGCATAAACAGAGCTTTATATTTAAATGTAAATTAAAAAATCGAGGCTGTCCACTGTGGCATGCCTCATAAGTACTATATATCTATATTTTGTCCCGTCTAGCCTAGGATTTTAAATAATTTATTTGGGAGACATTGCACTAAGTTTTGAGGATAAATGAATTATTTTTGTAATAGGAGTTGCCTCCACAAAACAACAAGCAACACTGCACACTAGCTATTGCACCTTGTTCTTTTGCTAGGTGTATAAAAACATGGCAGCAAAACATGGACAAGCAATTGAGCCTCGTCTTTCTGTATTATAATGCTGCGTCTTTCTAGATATTACAAGAATGAAAGTGTGCTGCACACTCATTGCATATCTCACAAGAAAATACTTGGCAGCTTCTTAATTTTGTATTTTTCTGTTTTTTCGGAAAAGTCTGCAGTAAGAGAAGACAAGTGGGTATTTTGTATGGATGCAGAAAGCTTAAGACTTCTTTGCTTGATATCTTTTTCAGGAAGACTGAACACTTTTGGCAAAGCAGCAACAGTTCTGGCCCACCTGTTTGTCTACAAGACGGTCTCTTCTGTGAACACTCCTGTGCCTTACAGTATACTATACTGATGATCTTGTACATCTCTGAGTATTTAGGATTGTCAGCACTTGGACTGCTGCACTGTGTTATGCACGGTGCTGATTCCAAACTTTCCAATACCAGTGTGCATTTGAAAATTTTACATGGCTTGAAAAGATGCTGAATGTAAACTCATTTAATTTACTAAGCATGGTTCTTTACTGTTTTACAGCCATTATTTATTCCCTGTTCAATTTTTATTCAACCTCATGGCATGTCCAGTCCTTGGCTCTAATGTGCCAAGCCACCACCAGTATTGATGGGCAATTTTTTATTCAAAGCATGTTATTGCCTAACTCCGAGGTAACTTTCCTGTCACGGTATTCGCGGATTCATTTTCAATGTGGCACTTCTGCATGAGCCATAAATTGAGCTGTTGAGGGTGACGAGGAACCAATTTTCCGGTCGCATTTCATGGCACTAGCTGGCATGTAAATATTGTAACCATTGGTCTACTATTTATGCATAATAATGCAGGTGAATAGGGTTGCGAAATAATGCCATGTTCCCAAGCTTAACTTTATAAATTTACATTATTTCTTAAAATATGTGAATAAAGGCGACTGTGTTTACAAACCTTGGCAGATGGATCTATGGTCGACACCACAGGTCTTTATACAAAACATTGAACTGCACAATCATGCGTAACATGTTTTCATGCCTGAGGGCAAACTAATGCTATATATAAGAAAAATGGTACACCACCATGCCTAAGTGTTGCAAGCCTTTATTACTTATCGAGTTGCCTTCATGTGTAAGCAGACACCAAGTTCTCTGTGCATCAGAGGCATAGGCAGAAATTTTTTTCGGGGGGGGGGGGTCGTCTCCTTGATTTGAAGTGGGAGCCGGGCAGGCAGATGTGTTCAGTTGTCATTTTGGGCTCTGTATGCCATAGCAAAAAAAAATTTCGAGGGGGGGGGGGGCGAGGGATGCCCGGTGTGCCCCCCTGGCTACGCCACTGCTGTGCATGCCATCTCTTTGGATTGTACTTGCATACTGGCATTTCGAAGTGTATGTGTCTTGCTTGTGATGAATTTTTACTGCTGTGAATTAGTGCTCAGGTTGCATTGTGTATGTTGTTTCATGTGTTCAATAATGAGCATAGGTTCTGTGGTAGATGAAAATGTATAATTTACATTGACATTGTGAATGTTATTGTTTTGATTCTAATAAAGTGCTACAACCAGCATTTATTGTATCATTTGAAGTTTTAAGAATTTGTAATGCATTCAAACAAAAAAGTCCTTGTACATGTAAAAGAAATTGTTCAGGCTCTGATATATAGGTCGTGGTTCTCAGCCATGGATGTTTTGGAGACCCCTTGTGGACTGGTGGAAGTGATGAGGGACCCCTTGCAGTGAGAAGTAAGGAGGGGGGGGGGGGTGAGGGCTTATAAATTAGCACAACATGCAGCGTGAAACAGGTGCCTTGCGTTTCTCCGTGGCAAAGAATGGTCAAACTAAAGTGCCACGCCAATTCAATCTCAACAGCTTGTCACTAAGTTGTGCGATCTGCCGCCACATTTCAGCTGTTTCTCGCTACGCTTTCTCTTCAAATATGCAAGCCTGGAAAAGCACATGTGGTAGAAAATTGCAGTAAAAGCTTTACAGCCATCTCATGGAAAGCATAAGTCAGCTCCGCCGCAATGCATAATCGTTATGCGGTGAAGCAAAACAAAAAATAGTGGGGGCCGCTGTCATTGGACATACTGTTTCTTCAAAAAAGGCGTATTTTCTTTTTTGTTCGAAGATGCGTTTCGCGGACCCCCAGAAATGGCTTCGCTGACCCCCCCCCCTCCCCTTCTTGAGAACCACTGCATGCTAGAGATAATGCTTGTGTTACCAGATGGGTTTAACCGATGATTCTTGCAAAACATCGTGCAAATAAGCGACAGGCAGTAAACGGAAACAGATCAACTGTGATCGAACATTGATGGGCTGATCATTTATCAATGGTCGCATAATTTGTAGATTTGGAATCAACTACAGGTACACGAGGTAGTAGGAGTGCACATGGCACCCACTTTTTTCAGTTTTTATTTATCTGCGGCACTTCGTGCTATGTGTAATCCTGAATCACGAAAAAGTCAAGTTGTGTCCTGCCGTGACAAAATATCCTAATTAAAATGACACCTTATTTTCTGAAGAACAGCGGTTTCACTGAGGCATACAATAATGCCTTTTTTTTTTTAATAGGTACTGCACAATCTCTTCAGGAGTAGTGCCAACTACACGCGGACGTTCGCAATACAGAGGCGCAACAGTATTATCTTTTCTATTTTAAGGGAGACATGTTACTCGCGAATTAATGGACATCGTGCTTAACCTTGGTGGACGCCTTCGACATACATTTGAACGACGGCGTGATACGGAAGAGTAAGGGTTACTTAGTAAAAGGTAGCTTGTCTCCGAGTATAAAAGCAAATAAATACTGACTATGACTAATTCAGAAGCGCTGTATGTCGTGCTTCAGCGCGCGTAAGTGCTCATCACGCAAATATTCGTCTAACTGCTCAGAGGTGCCGCTGACCCTGCGTGCAGATCGCAACAGCACCTACACGCGCAATAAATGCACATGCTTGTATAGGTGCACGCTAAAATACCCTTGGAACTCTGACATCGACGTATGTAACAAAATATGCGACATATGATGGTCTTCGAACAGCTGAGAACGCACTGCCGACACTTGCAGCTCGCGGCAACCAAAACTGCTCCAACAGCACACGCTCGTAGAATACACATACGTGAGTTTCGCTATCTAAAGGTACTTTTCACGCCGGTATGGGCAAATTTTTGGGCGAGCGAGACATCCACGATGTATGGTGAACACACAAAAAACACACGTTTATCATTTCTCTTGCGGCACGACAAACGACGAACAGAAGTCGGAGCTGAAGGTGCTAACGGTGGCCTTCGTGAGTTCATGGCGCCGCGCTAACTATTTACTAACCTAATCCACGCGCAAACACACGCCGATGATGCAAAAAAAGAAGTAGCAAGCTCCGCCCTCTCGTTGCAAACCACTTGGTAAATATATAAGGCCGTGAAAAGTCAACGAAGCACGCGGTGGCTCTGTGGCGTAGTAGTTAGAGTGTCTGCTTACGGTGCTTGTGGTCATGAGTTCGATTCCTGTGTCGTGTGCGATTTGTATGTGTTGTCATATGTGCGTGTTTACATTGATGTCCATTTTCTAATTACCCCTAGAGATAAGCATTACAGAAATTATTCCGTGAAACGCTGTTCGAGTGCCAAAATTTTTCTTTTTCGCAGCCGCTTTGTGTGCCGTAGCTGCCGCCACGTCAAGTCGCGCCAGCTATGGAGGATAAAAACAACTAACCGATACATAATGTATGACCTTCGAGATTCCGGGATTGTCGCTCGCTAAGCCTACATCGTTGATTATTTGAGTATGGCTCTCGAAAACGGTGCCGAATCGACACGAATACCTTGCTGTCGAAGCTTCAGGACGTGAACCTAAAGCAAATAAAAGCATCCGTTCGGAGATAACGAGCGACAGAGCGCGCGACGACCACTTGATAGATTCGAGGTGGACGGCAATCGCTTTCAGCGGCGCGGCCATGTTTACCGGGCGTGCGTATGCGCAGTTCACACCCGGTATTCTGGTGCAAAGCATTTTGCGTATACCGGTGTGCCGGACAGACTAAAATCCTCTAATGTATGCGTTTCGGTTGCGAGCGCTCTACGTGTTTTGGTTGCGTGAATGTGTGCGCGTATGAATGTGCCATTTTCTGTGCTCGATTAATTTTATTTCAATGCTGTTTCAACGTGATAGCTTTACTCCCTCGGAGGAGTGCTTTCACTCTATCGCAGACGGAGTACTGTACTCCATGAGGAGGCGTTGGATCACTCCCTGTCTAGAGGGAGTTGTTTCACCCCGGAAAAGGGAGTGCCCAGCGGGACAAGCCAAAACTCTCACAAAGGGAGTGCCCCGACGCCCTTTCTTCTAAGAGTGTGACGTCATGCTCACGCAGTTACTGCCCTCCCGTTGCATTTTTGCTGCCTCCACAATCTCTCGCATGCGCTGATCCCCGTCATGAAAAACAGCAGTACACTGTTGATATAACGGTTTGCACCCACACTCGTAGCAATGAATGGCCACATTTCCATCCCTGCCCCCTTCCACCCTGTTCGCATGCTCACGCAGGCAGTGGTTTAGGCACCGACCTGTTTGCCCAATGTAGTGTCGTCCACACGATAGTGGCAACTTGTACACGACTTCCTTCGGCCAGTCAACATACTTGTTTCGGTGTTTTACGCCGCATTTTTTGTTTTTGGGTATAAACGGGCTTGCGGCGGTGCATAGTTTCGACACTTTTTCAGGCGCAGACATGACCACCTGTACGCCGGCTTTTGCACCAATCTTTTTGAGATTATGCGAGATGCCGTGCTAGTAAGGAATGACCGCCATCTTTCCAAGCCGCGTGGTCTCCTGATTGTCACCCTGATTGTCTTTAGGTGAAGCAGCCGCAGCTTTCTTCTGCGTCCTCCGAATAGCATCAGCCACAGCGACAATCATATCCTGCGGGTAACCGGCTGACGTCAGGCGGGACACCTGCGCGTTGAAGCTTCGGTCCATGCTGTGCTTGCACGTCTTACTGACCGCATTGTTCAGACAGGAGCTGAATATGGCTCTCTTCACCAATTTGGTGTGGGCGGACCTACAGGGCAGCAATGGCTTCTGGCTACGCGGTTCGTACATCCAACACACGTGAGCTCTTGAAAATGTGAGGCAGATGTCTAAAAACTTGAGACTGCTCTGATGGGGCAACTCGTGCGTGACCACTAGGGGTGTTAAGCATTTTTCAAATATTGCCAACGTCTGAGCCACATCACAGGAAAAAACATCATCAGCACTGTTTAGCAAAACTAAAAAATCGTCAACATACCGGAATACCTTTACCACGCTTGGGCCTTGTAACTTGCCAACGAGAATGCTGTCCAAATGTGCCATGACAACGTTGCTCAGTATAGGCGCAACGCAGGAACCTATGCATATTCCTGTCTTCTGTATGTACAGACTACACACTGCACACCTGTGCCATTGGTGTTTTTGTTTTATCATAGTCATATTTGTGCATATATATATATGTCACTTGTTGATAATAAAATCAGTTGGAAGTTTGCGCCCGTCCGTGTCTGTTTCGTCCGTTGTCTGAGAAAATTTTGCGCCAGAAGTGTTGATCATGAAACAGGCGTGCTTGAAACGGGAGTTCGCCATGCCGCCACCGGACCCACTGAAGTGATGGTTGCACGTTGCCGCTCTTATATGCTTGGGCATCCTCGCTGCCAGCGCCGCCGCTGTACCATGCCGTGAGCAGTACAGATGGTTGAACGAAAGCACGTCAATAGACTGAAAATCCTTCCCACGATCAGCAGCAACGCATTCCTGCCCCGCCGAAGATCGGGCACTGCCGCCAGTTCGAGCGCCGCTGCATCGTGGTAGGAGCCCGCGCGGTGCGTCGCTTGTAGGATCATGCATCACAACATCGGGGCAGCCGGCGATAACGGCAATCTGCAAGATGAAGCAGACGTGCTTGAAACGGGAGTTCGCCATGCCGCCACCGGACCCACTCTGTACCATTAAGTCATTAAGCTCAGAGATGTCTGATGTCTGTTTTCACACTCCTGTGAATATAGCTCATGCTTTGCACGACCTGTCAATTGACGTATCAGTGCGCCCTGAAAAAGTCGTTTGCACGATATAATTTTCTTGCTTGCGATGAAGCATGAATGACAAGGAGTGCTTTCACTGAATATAAAACTAGAGCAGAAGCCCACGGTTATCACATTGGCGTGTGATGAAACGTGCATAAAGGCCAACTTTGTGGTCTATTTATTCTGTTCTTAAACTTACTTCATTTGTTTGTTTTGACCCTTCGTCTCGGTATCGATTTGTGCGCATTGACATGTGACATAACCCTGCGCTATCATTTTGCAGCGTCTACCTTGAGTAGAGTGAACTACCCTTGACATCCTTCTGCCGCCATGCAACTGCGAAAACCCACCGAAGCAGAGATCATCAGCAAGTGAGAAGGCTTTTCGACAACAACTTTGCATTGCGCACACGGTCCGTCTCCTGAAATACCACATCATGTTACATAAGCCCCGTACCGTGATACATATACATCCAGGTACAGTGAAATAGCATATCAAGGTTTATTAATATCATTAGCTTGGATTAATTAAGCTAGAAAGAATCAATCATGTTAAAGCGATATAATGACGGCCATAGCATGTGAAATACATCTGCTAAGTGACAGTGTGTATTATGAAGCACATGCATTTTATGGTATTGAATGAATGAATGAATTAATTAATTATTAATGAAGGAATGAATGAATGAATGTTAACTCTAGCAAAATAAAAGAAGCGGGCCTTCAGCGAAAGCTACAATGGTAGCTTGAGATGCACGAGTCCGAAAAGAGCAAAAAAAAGAAAACGAGAAACAGGGAGAGCAGCGGAAACATGTGCACATTCAAGGGAAAAACACACACGCGAATTGCAAACTGACAAAATTAAAAAGGGTGAACATTTGCGCTAGTGAAAATAATTAAAGCCGGAGAAAAGTGAAAACAGAACACAATGAACGGCCGTACAACCGTATGGAAGGAGTGAACTTCATTAGTCACATATCACCAGTGGAAGTTGCCAAGGTTACAGTGTATATTCTTAGCCATTAGGAGATGTGCACTGGAACCAAAGGCGTTTATCTGATATGACGCCTTATCGTAGGAGTACATGTGTAGTGTTTATTAATTTCTTGTAATATTAGATAGCCAGCTCCACAACCACAATTGACGTTGCACCGGTATTACACCTGCATTGGCTGTTTTAGATGCGAATTATCCTATGGCGGAGTTCAATCCGGTGGTGGTGGTGGTGGTGGTGTGCGGCGTGACCACCCTTACTGCGCATGCGCATACCCTCTCCACTCACCCTCTCCCCTACCACTCTCCCATCACCCTCTCCACTTTCCCTCTCCCCTCCTCCTTTCCACTCTTTCTCTGAAACGCGGGCTATACTCGCGGACAACTTTTCGTGGCATTGAAGCGAAGGCTACAGAGCCACAATGCACGTATCCTGCCGCTAATGAATATAGTCCCACAATTGCGTCCGTATTTTCTGCGTGAGATATATAAAATACTCCTACATTTTCTACATGTAGCTTTTGAGGCGGAACGCAGCGCACACACGCGAGATATTTGCATTTCTTTTACTTTATACGTTGTCAGTTTGCGTTTTTGCGTGCGTGAAAATGTCGCGCCTTTTACCCGTATCTTAGACGCTAAGCAGCGTTTGCGTCGAAATGCAACGCTACCCATCATTTTCCACGGCGTTACAAGACGCGCGCGAAACCGGACTACTTCGCGTAGCAGTACATGTGCAAACGCTCCGCCCCCGTAGCTTTCCCTTCATTGCCAAGAAAAGTTGGCCGTGAGTATAGACATGCCGAACTTCTTTCCTGTGCAACGCCACGATGAGTACCAGCGCAGGCGCGTCCCCTCCCCCTCTCTCTCCTCTCCTACGCTGCCCCCCTCTCGTACGCCTGCCGACCGCGTTCCCCGCTCGCCCTGTGAGAATCAACAGCCAGGCTAGAGGGAACACAAGACGCGCGTAGCGTTCCTCTTCGCGTTCCACGACGCGAGGTCGGTAGCATGCCCAACGAACGCCAACGGAACGCGATCGTGCAAGTGCTCCGGCTTCGCATCGCCTCATGGTCACCTTTAGCGGGAGATGGTGTAATTTTTCGAAACCAGTTTATAGACCAGGTGTTGCTGTGTGGTGGAATACCTGATCGGCACACAGTATGCTTACGTTCGATTGCTGCTCGGATCCTTATTGTTATTATTTCTATTTTATCGGGTCAACGCTGCCGATGTCAGTTTAAATTACGAATGTGTATTCTCACCGTTCCTTGGTAGATATAAAACTGTCAATAACCTGTAGCGCATGCCTGTATGCCACGGCCCGAGGTAAAAGGGTATGTGCAACACGTGTCTGGAGGAAAGGGTTTTGACGACGTGCGCGACAGGATTTACGTTATTCATGTCATGACCCGACAGTCATATTCGTCGAATCCTCTTACTCTCCCATGCCAATTTCGGTCTACATCAAGTTAAAAGGACTGACATCCAATTTTACGGCACCTAATTTCTTTAGCGCAACGGAAGGCTAACTGGTCAGAACGTCTATTCACGGAATGGTAAAGTGGAAAACGCCGTGAAAGATTTTTAATCAAAATTTTTCTCTCTGCGGCGAATATGAAGTCTTATACACAATTGACAACACATGCTGCAAAGAGTGAGCGCGAGAGCGGCTTGTTTTGGAGCGAGGCGGATTAGTTGCGCATGCGTGCACATGCGTGCACACCGCGCGCACGCGCCGCGTCTCGACATGCGCCACTGGCGGCCGCGAAGGCAGCGCCGCTTCTCACCGTGCAACTCCTTTTACCTCGTAGGCAGCACAGAACAGAGCGGGGATAGATAATAATATTGAAATAAAGCGGTTCAGCCGACGCTTTGTTACGCCAAAGGCAAGATGGCGCCGACGAAGAAGACGCCCGAGCCAATGACTGATGATGGTTATCTACAGATGAGGAAGATGAAGTCCAATTAATGCCGTTTTGGCGCTATATATTACAAAGAAAAGCTAGCTGGGGGAAAAGCAAAGCTAAGCTTGTGCTAAGCTGGGATAATTTTAACCATAGACGCTATTCTCACCTTCGGTGCTTCGGATTTGGGCGTCAGCCACAGGAATGTTTTTGATGCTGTAAATGCTTTCCTTCAGGAAACAAAAGGACTGTGTTTTTAAGTTCTTAATTGTAAACCTGTTCTGATAATCGCAATGAATCAATAAGAAAAAAATCAATAAAAAAAGAAGACGTTCGGTACCACAATAATTTCATTATTCTAATTTCAGTTAGGATGAGAAGTCTGGGATGAATGTAGAAATAATTATTGCACTAGTTCTTTTTTATGCTTGCTTGTCTTTTGTGTTAACTTAGTAGTTTTAAATCTTCATATCTACAATTCTTGGCCAATCTCCCAGTGTGGGTATGAGCCATGTGTAGAGGCACATCAACATCATCATCATTATCAGCCTACACTAATTTACCCCGTTGACGAAAGCGGCAGCCGGGACGCGAATTACATTGTGGACCGCAGATGAAAGGGTTTGAGACGCGAAACGTGCACACCTCTGTGCCGTGCAGCGTTGGTCAGTGGAGGCATGAACAGGTGTCACAGGTAGTTCACCGGTGAGGTCTGGTCTAAACTGTGTAGGGGCATATACCGAGACTCACGCTTTTCGCATAAGCCAGGTGTCCGCGCTGGCGTCCATAGGAGTACAGCGTCGCCAGGCGATAGAAAACACGCGGTGAGTGGCATCGTAGCGATTTTTGCAATCTTCTTCGCTAGCTTCGGTGTTTATATGGACGCGACGACGGCATTGGGCAACCCAGCACAGAAATGGTCGCAAATGAATGGTGAAGAGTTGACGGCTCCAGAGAAGAAACGTCGAGTGATGAGGTTGGCTGGCGGCCGTATACTAAGAAAAACGGAGAGTAGCCTGTGGTCCGTTGAACAGACGTATTATACGCAAATGTTACAAATGGGAGAACCGAATCCCAGTTACGATGGTCAGGTTGGATAACATGGACAACATGTCGCACAGCGTGCGATGAAATCTCTCCGTCAAACCGTTCGTTGTGGGTGGGGTAGCTAGACGTGTCTTGTGTATTGTGTTTGACGTTTGGAGAACTTCACTGAGCGTGCTTGAGAGAAACGCCTTGGCTCAGTCGCTCAAAAGAACGTGAGGTGCTCCGTGCCGTAGGTTGATAGCTTTCAAGAAGAAGGTTGCTACTTCGAAGGCAGTTCC
>NC_051182.1:37399600-37426419 GCF_013339695.2 Rhipicephalus sanguineus | reverse complement strand
TGTGGAAGTGGTATACGCACTCATATGTTGAAGAGTTGAATACGTGTTGAAGAGTTTCAACCAGTTGTTTACTGTTGCATAACGATGCCAACAGAGACATGGGTGTTACCAACACCAGATGCGGTAAGCTGATATGTAGAGCTTAAATTCTTCAATACTGGATAGCCCGAATCCGAACAAGACAAAGAAGGAAGACAGATGCGCATGACAGGCCTTACTCGCAACTAAGCTTCATTGAGGAAAATTTCCCTAGATATATACACAGCTGAGTAGCACGCGCAGGCGCACTGTACATACGTTACAGTCACAGTGCAGTTGTTGCGGTTATGCTTATACCTGTCCGTTATGACGGAGAACGCATGCACGGAGAACGAACGCACGAACCCGTGTGCATGTGTGGAAGGGGTTCTTGACAGTGGAGGGGTTCTTGACAGTCTTGACAGAAGGCCATCATCACCGGGATCAGTGAGCCCCAGCAGCTTGACCGGACTTGTTATTCGGATTCGTTCGTGATCGCGGCTACGAGGGGTCTAAGTGCAGTGAGGTGCAAGGTATAGTACAGCTATACTATGATCTATGCAGCTATAGTATGAGCTATAAGTAATCTATGATGCCTCCTGTCCTGGACGTGGCAGCGAAGTCTTTTGATTCCCTGTCCACATGGAAGCCGTCTTTCACGCAGTATAAGGAGCAGGCGTTGTTGGGCCTTGATAAATCAATGTTGAAGTCACCGGTAATGATGAGAGGCCTGGTTCTCTCGGCAGGTTTAATTTAGGAAGTAGTTTTGATGCCTGTTTTTGCGTAATCCACGTGGTGGAATACGAGTGGATGGTAGTTGAGCGTCTTCCAGGGCTGTTCTGTCTTCAGCTTCCTCACGTTCCTTGCGTCCGCCACGGTGGTGTAGCGGTTACGGTGCTCGACTGCTGACCCGGAGGTCGCGGGTTCGATCCCGGTCGCGGCGGTCGAATTTCAATGCAGGCAAAATGTAGATGCCCGTGTACTGCGCGATGTCGGTGCACGTTAAAGAATACCAGATAGTCAAAATATCCGGGGCCCTTCGCTACGGCGTCTCTCACATTTATATCGTGGTTTTGGGACATAAACCCCCAGAATTATTATTATGACCACTTTACTTGCGTGTCAATGTGCGTGTGTTCGCCGTTACTGTGTTGGTTGAGACTCTGTATCACCTGTGGCACATACCCGCAAAACATGAACTCTGGTATGCGGGTATGTGCCACACGTGACTGAGAGAAAGGGTTTCATGACGTACGCTACAGGTATTTTGAGTTATTGATGTCATGGCCAGTGGATCGTGTTCGTCATACACTGATCCCCTGCTATGCCAATTTTGGTATATTACAAATTATGGAGACGATCTGGAGAGCGCCCGGACGTAGGCGGCTAGATAGATAGATAGATAGATACGTAGATAGAAACGGCCAAAGTACCTGAGGTTCGCAAAGAAATGCTTCGCATTTAAATACTTCGCAGATCAGTGGAGGCGGGTTGTGCGTGAGCGTTGTTGCAAGGTGGTGAACCGTAGGCTTCCAATTCCTAACTGATTATGGCTCGAAGGATGGATCGGATACCGTCGAAGGGTTGTTCGCGGCGAGGGCATTGAAAGCGGTAGGTCCTACACCCTTCAGAAGATGTCGTACGCTATCAGTTTCTGGCATGGCATCGTCGATACGGCGGCAAAGCGCAAGAATGTCTTCAATGTACGAGGTGTAAGACTCGCCGTAATGCTGGACGTGTTCAGCCAGTCTCTTCCTCGCAACTTTCGAACGAACCGTCGGTGTGCCAAAAATCCGCCGTAGCTGGTCCTTGAAGGAAGACCAATCACGGAAGTCGCTCTCGTGATTTAGGAACCATGCCTTGGCTACCTGGGATACGTAAAACTGTACGCGGGCTAACTTCGACGCCTCGTTCCAGTTGTTGTAAACGCTTACGCGGTCATAGTTGTCTAGCCAGTCTTCAACATCTTCTCCAGGCATACCGGAGAAGATTTCAGGGTCGCGAGGGGGGTTGTTGGCAGTGGTAGGGGCGGCGGCAGGCGGTTGGACCGGATGAGTTGGCACAGTGGGCTTATCTTGTGACATGGTAGTCTGCTGCCGTATGCGGAGTCCCGAACGGAGCTCCAGGAGAGATCTTTAGAAGAAGAGAGGTCGAAGGGATCGTAAAGCACCTCCACCACTTGAAATAAAGCGATTCAGCCGACGCTTTATTACGCCAAAGGCAAGATGGCGCCGACAAAGAAGACGCCCGAGCCAATGACTGATGATGGTTATCTACAGATGAGGAAGATGAAGTCCAATTATTGCCTACAATAAACATACTCTAACTTTTAGGACCAGTTATGGCGCGCATGACAGCATCAGACTACGTGACTACGTACAGAAAAGTGACCGACTTCATAATACAGCTTCAAGGCTCTTCCGCTAGGCTGCGCGATATACCGGTTTTTGTTACTTCTAAGCACGATTTAAGAATATAAATCCTACTCACAAGGCAAAAAAAAATGCTTAAATCTGTCGCTATGTTTCACGGTCTTTTCCTTTCTACCACGATCTAATCACACGCTCTGCCCAGTTAGCGGTCGCTTTAAAGAGGCGATCACGAGAGCACCCAGACGTAGATAGATAGATAGATAGATAGATAGATAGATAGATAGATAGATAGATAGATAGATAGATAGATAGATAGATAGATAGATAGATAGATAGATAGATAGATAGATAGATAGATAGATAGATAGATACGGTCAACGTCGCAGAAGTTCGCTAAAAAATGTTTCGCATTTAATAATAACAGTGTCCCAGACTACAGTCGAAGAAGAAATAGGGGCTGCTGTGAAAATACTTTACTAGTAAGTCAAAAGAACCGTTATTTTTTGAAGAAGAGCTGTTTCATTGAGGAAGACGGTAATGCATTTTTTGTTAATTCGTACTGCATTATCTGTGGGAACAGGAGGCCGAAGTACTCATTGAGGTCCACAAGAGAGAAGTACAAGTACATAATTCTTTTGTTTCGCGGGAGACCTGTCACTAGTAAATAGCGGAGGTTGTTCTAGACCTTGGGACACGCGTTAGGCATTTCCTTTAACGCGATTGGAATGATGCTTAACAATTGAGGCTAATTAGTAAGATTGTAGGTAGTCTCCGAGTGTGAAAGCAACTAAATACTGAATATGAGTTATAGAGAATCACTGTGTGCCGCGCTAAAGCCTGCTTTACGAATAAGCGCTGATTGCAGAAATAGATAATCGTTCAGCTGCTCAGAAGGCGCTGATGTCCCTGCGTGCGGCTCGCGACAATACGCGCACATTAAATGCACCTAATGTAGGCGCGTTACAATGTCCGTGCAACTCTGACACCTGCTTGTGTAGCTTTCATATGCTAATTCAGGTGGTGCTCGAACAGCTCATAACACCTTGCCACCTTTGGACGCGTTGGGCTCGCCGCGGCAGAAATAACGAAAATTGCTCCACAGCATACGCTCATGAAATGCACATACGTTCGGCCATCTGAAGATACCTTTGTTGCGCTGGTATTCACGAATTTCGGGTGAGCAAAGCATTGTATAGCATTCCTGAGGGCACACGTTCATCATTTTTAGCGGCACATACGACACGACGAACCTGTGAATTGGCAGCAGACGGTGTTTATGTCGGCCTGGATGGCGCCCCACATAATATGTATTGACCTTACGCAAGCGCAAACACACGCCGATGGTACAATAGCGGAAGTTGGGAGTTCCGCCGACGGGTTTCCAGCCGCTTTGTACATACATTGGTACATATATAAGCCTACAAAAAAAAGCACGAGAGCAAGTAGTGGCGCTGTGGTTGTGGTGTTTGCTTTCGGTGCGTCTGGTTTGCGAGTTCGATTCCTGTGTCGCATATACTTGTATGAAAATCTCATGTTTGTGCATAAATCCGTTGATGTCCATTTTTTTATATGCCCTAGTGATGAATAGTAGAAGCTGTCTGTGGGACATTAAAATGGTGCCGATTTTTTTTTTATTCCGCAACCACTCTACTGCAGCTTGTAAAATAGGGCTTTAAAGCTGTCAAAGAAGCAGAAAAGCTCCCAATGTGCTCCCTTCAAGCACCCAAACTGAGTTAAATAAAAACACTGAAATGTTTTGCTAACGACTATGTTAGTTCCACTTAATCACTCCCTTAACAAAGGATGCAATTAAAACCACTTTTTGAAGGGGGTTTTGCGTGGTACTTTTAGGATGCACGCTTCGCAACGAGCCCAAAACACCCTAAAAGGTTCAAACCTGTTTGCAGTGTGGTAAACAATATCATAATGAAAATCCACTGAAGCACACGGGATACGTTTATAATAGGGCGCCCGCTGCACAAAGCTCGATTCACGCTCTTGGTAATTAGCGGCCTTCTTTGTTGTTCTATCGATGCGTGTTGATACAATTTTGACGCTCCCTTGTATTGTACGAAGGAGTAAATAATGAATTTCATTGTTCACGTACGAAAGTTTCATGTTCGTATACCTGAGCAACAAAGAGCGGCGCGTAATGCGCACTGTTTGCTTTCAGCTAGTCTCACGCAGCATAATGTTAATATAGACAAAAGCCCGAGTGCCCGTGAACTGTTATTAGAGAACGAATTGATGCTGACATAATAAGTAGGTTGACTGGAGTAACAACGTTTTCCGCGTGATCAAAGGACAACAGTTTGATTGTGCTTGCATAATGCAAACCATTTTCTGTCTTACCTATAACGTAAGTTACCACTTGCACGGTTTATATATGTAAGTTTGTTTTTATTAAAAAGGCGTCTACATGGCGTGTGCGTTTCTTCGCTGCGGTGACCTCGATATTGCCCAGTAAGAAGAAGCGCAACATGTGATAGGGGCCGAGAAGCGAAACTGAGATCTGGGTCGCACTTTCGAGCTCACTGATAAAGCGTTCGGGTACGGTGCTTCACCAAGGCCAAACAGCTTATCGCACCAAATGCTCCTGAATTAAGTGGTACCCTGACCTTTCAGCAATGGCTATCTTTTGCAACGTAAGCTTTTTTGCGACTCATTTGATTTCCTTCATCATGGCCCTGAGCTGCTGCGCCTCTGTCGGTGATGAGTTCAAAGTAGCTTATCCTTACCACCCAGAGAAACCGCTCACGGGCAAGAACTTGGACATCCACCTGCTGTGTCCAAGGGGATCTGACTATCAGCGGACGCTTTATTTTGAAAGTTCCGTGAAAGTGCTCTCCTGGTGTCTGAACTGGAACGGCTACCACCAAGTGCTAGCATTGGCGTGTCTTCACCAGAAGCGGGTCGTGGTGGCCGCGTCAAACACAGTGTGGAACGACATGACTTTTTGGATTTCTCAGCTGTGCAAGAACTGCTGTGCTTATATCACGAGGGTGAACACTGACGAACACAGCCCAGCAAATTCGTCGCTTCTGATCTTTCCCGGAAGGCTAACTCTCTTTCTGCCGTCTATCGACGATGCAGGCCCGGAGAAGGTTGCTGAAAGCGCCAATGTTGAGAACTCGGCGCAGATGCTTGACGTCCCATCCACACGCTGGACCCTGATTTCTGGGAAAAGGATATCTCTGGGCTGCATTTTCAAGAACGATGAAATGGCCTCTCGAAAATGCGCTTCACTTGAGCGAAGTACGTTGGCAGAGGCGCTCCCTGTGCTTAATGTCACTTTCTACATAACGCCGGTGAGAGAAGAAATGTTCGCGTCAGCCCTTGAAAACAGGAAAGTCGACATCATCCCTCATTCTTTTGGGCTTACTCCGGACCGGTACCAACATTTCCATTTCACAGTCAACAGATTCGGGCAGGCCGTGTACTACGTCCAGAAGAGGTGGAAGCACCGCGCTGACTTCTTCCTCGGCGTGTTTCCCTGGCTGTTTCTGCTGGCCTTGTACATGGTTGCTTCTGCCAGCTGTTTTCTGTTGCTCAACATTCACCGAGGCCGCCGGCCCATGAATGGACTCGGTGAAGTGGTGCTCGCGCTGATGGCCACAACGCTCTCGCTCTCCGCTCCGATTCGCCTTGAGCACGCCCGCAGCCGCAGCGGCCGTGTAATCATGGCCTGCTGGATGCTGGCTTGCTTTTCTCTCACTGCTTACACTAAGAGTCTGCTAACCGCGAGCCTTTCGGCAAGACCCGTGTGGGAAGCCGACGACAGCCTAGACAAGATGGTGCCGAAGCTGGAGCATGGTCGGCTGCTCCCTTGCGCTGAAAGTAATTCTTTCATGGACGTTCTCCTTGCGAGAGCCAATGGAAGCGGCGGGGACGTCCTAGATAGTATGGCGCTGGCAATACGGAGGTGGGGACACAAGAAAGCTCGTATCTCCGGCAGCATTAAGGATTGTATCGAGCGAACCAAGAGAGGGACACACGTATTTCTCACAGTTGCTCTCCAGCCTTGCGGTCAATTGCGCTTCGAGAAAGTGCTTGCAGTAGGAGAGAAACCCGTCCTTAGTCTGATTGGAGGATTCCCTATGTGGAAGAACCACCCACTTCACTCAGAACTTCGCGGAGTAGTGTACCGAATCTTCGAAACCGGGTGGGATATTCGTATAGCGAGAACAAAAGGATGGAACTGCTCTAAGATCAGCGACGAAGAGGTGCCTTTGCGCATTCAAACATTAGTAGCAATTTACTTTCACTTTTGCGGGCTCAGCTTAATTTGCTTGCTTTTCGAGTGTGCGTACTCACGAATTGTTAAGAAGCATGCGGCTAAAAAGTCCCCACTGTGCATGACGGCGAGACACGAAGTTGCGAGACGTTTCTGGAGCAGAAATTCAGAAATTCCAAATCGTATACAACGTTCAGCTTTGCTTCATTGAGCCAGAACCATTATACAGTGGGGTGCATTTTACTAGGCGCATATACAGGGTGTTTCAGCTGAAAAGCACCAAGTATTAAAAGTATTAAACATAGGTGCTACGCGTCTCCAATTAGCTCAGTATTGTTCTGAGCCGTATAGAGCACGTCAGAATATTTTTTGCAGTCCGCCAAGCTCGGAAATTAACAAAGATTGTTTAATGAACTTCTTAAGTATTAACTGTAGAGAAACTTTTTGAATACAGAAGTTGTAGCGCTTGTTCAGAAACATCGAATTTTTTAATCAGTGCTAAGATAATTCCCGTGCTTAATTTTTTCCGGCCTTTCTTTAAAGCGCGCGAATTTAAATAAAAATACCACGTGACTGCCGCCAACCGCGCGGCGCTTTTAGTGCCCTCAAATTTAAGTTAAATGTATTATCGAAGGCTGCTTCGCTGGCGCAAATCGATGGAAAAGGTTATCGGTGACTGCGATGGACGTTAAGCCACAAACTGAGCATACCGTTTGAACAACAACAACAAAAAAAATCAATGAAAAAGCGGCAGCCACGGAGCAAATGACACATGAGACCGTAGGCAGCATTTCATTTGGCGTAGGCATTTTTCTTTCCTTTTCGCACCAATGAAGAAACGCATTGGAAAGACGAGGGTGACAGCCTGATAAACGTACGAGACAAAAGATTCACTCACACGTGGCGGCCGCTCTTTCGTATAGTTTTCTTTAGACGGTACGCCCCTATCATCATTTAGCGTCTATCGCAGTCACCGGTAGCCTGCTCAATCGACCTTCGTGTGCAGAGCAGCCTTTGGTAATTCGTTCAACTTACATTTGAGGGTGAGGCACTAAAACCGCAGCTCGTTAGGCGGCACTCACGTGGTATTTTTTTTAAAATTCGCGCGCTTTAAAGAAAGGCCGGAAAAAAATTAAGCAGGCGAGTTTTCTTAGCATATATTAACAAATTCGATGTTTCTCAACAAGCGCTCCAACTTTTGCATTGAAATTTTTTCTCTAGAGTTACTATTTCAAAAGTTCATAAAGCAATCTTTTTTAATTACTGAGCTTGGCGGGCTGGAAAAAATATTCTGACGTGCTCTATATGGCTCAGAACAATACTGCGCTAATTGCAGACGTGTAGTACCTATGTGTAATATTTTTATTACTTTGTGCCTTTTAGCTGAAACACCCTGTATACTTTCTTGAGTAGACGAGCTCTCATGAAACGTAAATCATGGCGAAAGAGATTGGTTAATGGTTGGGGACGTAGTGGTGTTTCGACCAATTCTCTGACTCCGCTGACTGCTACATTTTGGTGCCGAGGTTGTGATTCTGCCTATTCCAAGCACGACAAGCGTTCGTAATTTATTACTTTGTGTTACAGTGAAGGAATATGAGTTCAGTTGTCCATAGTGGAATAAGCGGATGATTCACCAGTTTAGTAGGGGTGTAAAGTAAAATCGCAGTAACGAACATTGCACATTAACAAACAGACTTTCAATCTATAGTTCCAGTTATGCTAAAATAAGAATCCAAGCCGCAAAGCTGCTCCGTCCTCCTAGCCATAAAAGCGCGACGCGTGCTGCGGTGTGTCGCGTCTATTTGAATTGCGTCGCGGTGACAATAAGTATCACCATATTTGCAAGCGACCGCATTTCATTGATTGATTGAGCCTTTGATTGTCTACAAGCCCTCTTAGTGCGATGTTGTGAGGTTTGAGTGGCCGTACATCTTTGTAATTGCTACGCTCATTAATAGTTACCACACGAAGAAAAATATGTCACACGCTGGAGCCTGCAGCTGCAGTGATTGACGGCCGCTGCTCATTTCAATGACCTATGTCCAGCTGAGGCCGTTTTTTTAAATGCGAAGCATTTCTTAGTGAAACAAAAACACTTTGAGCATTTCTATCTACGTATCTATCTACCTAGCCGCCTTCGTCTAGCTGGGAGCTCTCGTGATCGCCTTCTCACTTGGTGTAGACGAAAATTGGCATCGGAGGGTAAAACGTAATGACGAATATGACTGCTTGGTAGTGCCATTAATAACGTGAAAATCCTGTCGCGTAAGTCGTCGAATCCTTTTCTCCAGACGCGTATGGCACATACCCGTATACAACGGGCCACACTAGCGGGTATGCGCCACAGGTGATTGACAGTTTATATCTTACCAGGAGCGGCGAGAACAGGCATCGGTAACTTAAATGCCAGAGCGTTAAAAAAAGCCACAGTTTTACCGAAAGGGTGAAGCAATGAATGCGATAGCAACAAATTGTAGTGTTGTAAGAAGTGAGGGTAGCAGCTGACTGTTTTGTATCCGATGTCGCATAACTAGAAGACGCTGGTGTAAGAGAATACGGCCGTTCCTGGGAGAGATAGTCTCCGCATAGTCACTTCGCGTTGAGAGCGCAGCACGTAGAAGGTTATACGAGCCACGCGCTGTGATGGCTGTCGAAGTAGCACGCGCGCTAGCGTTCGCGACCGCGCCCTCAGGTTTAAAATTCAGTGCTGCTAGCGCGACACCTCCCCCCCCCCTCCACCTCGCGTTTTTTCATGGTCTTAAAGACGGACGGGGCTTGTCCTGTCTGCTTCGACGGCAAGCCTCCAGAGCGGGGTGATGTTATCCCATACACCCTGCGAGGGACGGAAATGAGCCGACTCCTTTGATCTCGGCTTCGGCCGCGTTCGTCGCCCCCGCTCGCGCGCTTTTACCGGCGGTAGAGCAAACGATGCGCGTGGTGATCTTATCAATTTCGACTTCATACGAGAGTGACATGACGGCGACGGCAAAAACCCGTCGAGACTGCCCATATAATTACTATCGCAATAAAACCGACATCGGCAGCGTTGACCTGACGAAAAAAATAATAAAAATATTATTCCCAGCAGGAATTGAGCCCTAGCATGCTGCGTGGCAGTCAGGTATTCCACCACAGAATCACGCCAGTTCTAGAAACTGCTTTGGAAAAAGACCCTATGCAGGCGTAATGTCGGTGCAATATCAATTGTGGCTGTAGTTCTGGCTATCTAAGTTTATAATAAAGTGTTAAGCACAGCTCTCGAGTCATCTGTTTCTTTGTCATTGGTGTGCGCCCACTGCACATTTACCCCAACATGCTAACTTACCAACTCGCCCAGCTTGCTTTGTTAATTCACTACATATGTACCCACTAAATTGGGGTTCCAATGTTGGCTGCACTTTTATAGCTCTCCAATCAACATTACATTTGTATTCCTGTGATTCAGCAAGCTATACTCAAGCGTTGCTCGACCCTGGAGGAGTATACGCTAACGAAAGTTACGTATGATAGTCACGTCAACGCACCGTCGCATGCAGTTCCTTTGGATAACACAGACCTATATGCTCTAATGTGAGTGCCGATACTACGTCAGGCCATCAGTTACCATTTAAACGTCAGTCTATATGGCGTGCCTGGTAAGCCCACGATGTGCACACAACTATTCCGTTTGCAAAAACACGTCCATCCACCTCGCAACGCATGGCTCAAGGGCAAAAAGTCACAGTTTCGCCGCAAACGTGAAGCAATGTACGCGATAGCAAGAAATTTAAATGTCAAAGAACCAGAAGCAGCGCGATACTTGCAGTGCGCCACTGAAGAACAAAGGACGCCCTGAAAGAACGCACAGGCATGCACAGGGCAAGCACGAACTAAGAACTGTCACAGTTTTTAGGTCTATGTGCTTGAGCAACGCGCTTCAGTTGTCGACAACGGATAATCAGACGCTCTTAGGTATTTCTTTTAAATGCGGATGCATTTTCTAGTCGGGCTATCTAAGGCATCCGGCGTTGTCCGCGCGCCTCTCCGCTCTCACTCCCTCTCCCATAGCAACAGCTGCGGGCGCGCGCCCTCATCATCGCCCCTAGCAACCGGAGCAGGTGGTGCGGGCGGAGTAGCGGAGAGTGAGTTGAGGGGAGGAGCGCGCTCTGGCCTGTGAGGGCGCTCGCATCGCGGGAGCTCGGCGGAGCTCCCGCGTGTGTGGAGAGAGTGTAGGAGAGGGTAGGTGCAGTGCTTTGCCGCTCCTTCTCTCGCCGTTCGCTCTCTCTCCTCCCTGCGCCACCGCCTCAATGTAGCGCGTTTGAAACGCGTTTGTAGCGTTTGTGCTGCTTTGGCACAGCCTGAAAACAGCGCGTTCTAAACGAGTTTGTACTGCATTGAAGGCGGTGGCAACATCCCTGATGTGATTACGAACGCACGTACGAAGCGTTCGTCGAAAGAGGCGTCCAAAAGGGGAGACTTGAACGCGTCGATGTGTCCAGCTTTACGCCATTAAAGTTACTACGCCGTGTACTCTCGGCGCAAGAAACGCATTCGCATTTCCTCACGAGTCCCTTCGGGGAGGTGGGGGCATTTTTTTCAGGGGCGAAGCTCCTTAAGGCGGCACCCGTTCGTCCCTCGTAGTCTAGTAGTCGTAGTGCGTAACCAGTCATAAGGCTAGTACCAGATCTTCACCTCCAAGGTGGTGCCGGTGGGAGATTTTTCCTGTGCGTTGTTGAACAATAAAAAATCGCAGCGTGCGCGTTAACTAAAAGCCGAATTCTTCTGTCTCTCATTCCCCATTATGAGCCATTGGCATGTTCCAGTAGGAAACGTTAGTAGAAGTAGAAGTGTAAGTGTTAGCTAAAAGCCGACTTCTTCTGTGTCTCATTCCCATTAGCAGCCATTGTTTTACCTCCATGGTAGTGCCTGGTGAGATTTCTCCTGTGCGTGATTAAACAATAAAAATTTTGTTCAAAACGCCGTTGATTGATGAAATAAACCAACGAAGACGCCAGATGTTTTGTAAAAGCAATACGAAAGAACGCCAGATGTTTCTAAAGCAGAACGAAAAGACGCCAGCTGCTTAACGAAAGACGCCAGATGTTTTCTAAAGCAATGGTTTTCTAAACAATGAAAATTCACAGCGTACATGTAAAATTAAAGTGAGCTGCAAGTCGTCATAACTCATCGAACCTTTAGTATAAACGCGCCCGATCTCACGTCGGTGATGATGTACTGGGCAGAATTCACGGAAGATTCACGGTTTACCGATGAACCTCCGCAGCTTCGCCCACTCATCATCATTCACTCCGTGGATATGCTGTGATCTTTAGGGGCCAAGCTCCTTAAGGCGGCACCCGTTCGTCCCTCGTAGTCGTCGTAGTAGTAGTAGTAGTAGCAGTCGTAGTCCGTAACAAGTCTTACGCTTTGACCTCCAAGGAGGTGCCGGTGGGAGATTTTTCCTGTGCGTTGTTGAACATTAAAAAATTCGCAGCGTTAGCTAAAAGCCGACTTCTTCTGTCTCTCATTACCATTAGCAGCCATTCTTTACCTCCAAGGTAGTGCCTGCTGAGATTTCTCCTGTGCGTGATTAAACAATAAAAATTTTGTTCAAAACGCCGTTGATTGATGAAATAAACCAACGAAAGACGCCAGATGTTTTGTAAAAGCAAAACAAAAGAACGCCAGATGTTTCTAAAGCAAAACGAAAAGACGCCAGCTGCTTAACGAAAGACGCCAGATGTTTTCTAAAGCAATGGTTTTCTAAACAATGAAAATTTACAGCGTACATGTAAAATTAAAGTGAGCTGCAAGTCGTCATAACTCATCGAACCTTTAGTATAAACGCGCCCGATCTCTCGTCGGTGACGATGTACTGGGCAGAATTCACGGAAGATTCATGGTTTACCGATGAACCTCCGCAGCTTCGCCCACTCATCATCATTCACTCCGTGGATATTTTCTCTTAAACTGCGGCACGCGGTGTGACCCAGTGCGTCTCCTGTCACGCGAGGGTGTCTGATGCAAGGTGTGCCCGGAGTTCTTTGTTTTAGGGGCGAAGCTCCTTAAGGCGGCACCCGTTCGTCCCTCGTAGTCATCGTAGTAGTCCGTAACAAGTCTTACGCTTTGACCTCCAAGGTGGTGCCGGTGGGAGATTTCTCCTGTGCGTTGTTGAACAATAAAAAATTCGCAGCGTGCGCGTTAACTAAAAGCCGAATTCTTCTGTCTCTCATTCCCCATTAGCAGCCATTGGCATGTTCCAGTAGGAAACGTTAGTAGAAGTAGAAGTGTAAGTGTTAGCTAAAAGCCGACTTCTTCTGTCTCTCATTCCCATTAGCAGCCATTGTTTACCTCCAAGGTAGTGCCTGGTGAGATTTCTCCTGTGCGTGATTAAACAATAAAAATTTGTTCAAAACGCCGTTGATTGATGAAATAAACCAACGAAAGACGCCAGATGTTTTGTAAAAGCAGAACGAAAGAACGCCAGATGTTTTTCTTAAAGTGTAGTAGTAGTAGTTGTATGTAGCCACCTCGCCCGATCGTCAACGGGCGAGGTGGACCGGCAACGGCGCGAGGACCCTGCCGTACGAGAGTTAAATCACACTAAAAGACATACTTTGCGGGCGATACACTCTAGTGAGCTTTCAACTTTTCGTCTTAATGTACATGATAAAGAAATTATTTCTACGAAAAACGCAAGGCACACCTTGAGCAATATATTTGGTTTTGGGACGCTAAATAGAACCATGAGGCGATGCGAAGCCGGAGCACCTGCACGATCGCGTTCCGTTGGCTTTCGTTGGGCATGCTACCGACCTCGCGTCGTGGAACGCGCGTCCTGTCTTCCCTCTAGCCTTGCCTTTAATTCGCACAGGGCGAGCGGGGAATGCGGTCGCTCTTGGCGCTCTTTCGCTCGAGAGCGGACTTCTTCCTTGCATTTCACCGATCACAAGTGATAATGAAGGGACCACGTAAACCAACAGTACAATAAAAGTTTGATGTTTAATATATACACGATGTTTCACACTCTTTATATTATGTACTGGGCGCATTTCACGGAAGAGTTTCACGGTTTACAGATGATTCCCTCCGTAGCTTCGCCCCACTCATCATCATTCACCCCGTGGATATGCTGTGATTTTTTTTAGGGGCGAAGCTCCTTAAAGCGGCACCCGTTCGTCCCCGTCGTAGTGCGTAACCCGTCTTAACGCTAGTACCTGATCTTGACCTCCTAGGTGGTGCCGGTGGGAGATTTCTCCTGTGCGTTGTTGAACAATAAAAAATTCGCAGCGTGCGCGTTAACTAAAAGCCGAATTCTTCTGTCTCTCATTCCCCATTAGCAGCCATTGGCATGTTCCAGTAGGAAACGTCAGTTGAAGTAGAAGTGTAAGTGTTAGCTAAAAGCCGACTTCTTCTGTCTCTCATTCCCATTAGCAGCCATTGTTTACCTGCAAGGTAGTGCCTGGTGAGATTTCTCCTGCGCATGATTAAACAATAAAAATTTTGTTCTAAACGCCGTTGATTGATGAAATAAACCAACGAAAGACGCCAGATGTTTTCTAAAAGCAAAACGAAAAGACGCCAGCTGCTTCACGAAAGACGCCAGATGTTTTCTAAACCAATGGTTTTCTAAACAATGAAAATTCACAGCGTACATGTAAAATTAAAGTGAGCTGCAAGTCGTCATAACTCTCATCGAACCTTTAGTATAAACGCGCCCGATCTCACGTCGGTGATGATGTACTGGGCAGAATTCACGGAAGATTCACGGTTTACCGATGAACCTCCGCAGCTTCGCCCACTCATCATCATTGACTCCGTGGATATGCTGTGATTTTTAGGGGCGAAGCTCCTTAAGGCGGCACCCGCTCGTCCCTCGTAGTCGTAGTCGTAGTAGTCGTAGTGCGTAACCAGTCTTACGCTTTGACCTCCAAGGTGGTGCCGGTGGAAGATTTTTCCTGTGCGTTGTTGAACAATAAAAAATTCGCAGCGCGCGCGTTAACTAAAAGCCGAATTCTTCTGTCTCTCATTCCCCATTAGCAGCCATTGGCATGGTCCAGTAGGAAACGTTAGTAGAAGTAGAAGTGTAAGTGTTAGCTAAAAGCCGACTTCTTCTGTCTCTCATTCCCATTAGCAGCCATTGTTTACCTCCAAGGTAGTGCCTGGTGAGATTTCTCCTGTGCGTGATTAAACAATAAAAATTTTGTTCAAAACGCCGTTGATTGATGAAATAAACCAACGAAAGACGCCAGATGTTTTGTAAAAGCAAAACGAAAGAACGCCAGATGTTTCTAAAGCAAAACGAAAAGACGCCAGCTGCTTAACGAAAGACGCCATATGTTTTCTAAAGCAATGGTTTTCTAAACAATGAAAATTCACAGCGTACATGTAAAATTAAAGTGAGCTGCAAGTCGTCCTAACTCATCGAACCTTTAGTATAAACGCGCGATCTCACGTCGGTGATGATGTACTGGGCAGAATTCACGGAAGATTCACGATTCTTTATTCAAGAACTACCCCACATTGCCCTTGGGCGTTACAGCAGGGGAGGGGGTTACAACAGAGATACAAATAAGTCTTCATGTGCACAACATACTTGTTTTTCAGAAAGCTTGTTCCAGTCTGCTACACACTTCGGAAAAAAAGAATTAGCGAACATGCACGTCCAGGGCCGGTATTCACGGATTTTGAGTTTGTGATCGTTACGTTTAGAAATATAAAAAGGTGTCTTTAAGTAAGTGTCCTTGTTTATGCCTACTTTGCTCACTCTTAAAAGAATGGAGTGACCCTCTCTCCTTTATGGGAGAAACGGCGATGTCCCCAATGTTCGTCTTCAACTGGAGGAACTTTCCTCCCTTTTCAATGGTGAAACCGTCAAAATCAAGATGGCTGACGCCAAGCCAGTGAAGCGAGCAATAGATTTAGGCCTAGCGAGTGCATCGATTCTCGACTGATAAAGAGTATGCGGCACTGGCAATCACAAAAAACGGTCCCGCTGAGCATAATATTGAACAATATGAGAATAAAATCAAGGAGACAAGCCCGTAGTGATTAAAACCTCGCGAAACGGAACGACGGAACTCGTACGTTTTGCACGGCCATCGAGACGGCGTTCAATTTAAAAGAGACGGATACTGCAAAGGGGCTCTCACCCGGAGACTGTACGTTAGGCTTGCTGTCTTTATTTGTCGAAGCGTCACACGGTATAGCGACGTTATCCACGCGTTTGTGCCTCCAAAACGTACATTCTGTAGCATCAAAGCAATCCCGGCGCAGCAGAGCATAGTTTCGATAGATAGATGTTCAACTTCATATAAGTGGGTGGAGCTGTGAGAGCGCCGCGGCCGTGAAGTAGGTGGTAGCTGGCGCCATCCAGAGGGATTAAACAATACTTAAAAAAGTTGTTTCTGACTGAGGCGGCGTACGTTGATACTCCACACGGCATTTCGGGGAGGTAGGCCCATTCATCGATTACTCAAGGACACCGGAAAGTTGATACAGCTTTTATTAATACGCACACGTTCACTTGGCAGACACATAGTACGCATATAATTAAATACATACACAAATAATTCGCATGTATAAAACCTATAACATGAACAATTCGCTACAGGCGTATACGTACAGATGTTCACACATACCCCTGTATGAAGCGCTGGTCCTTATATAGTCACTGAATTACTGAGGACCATGGTGGCACAAAGATGCGTCATTTTTCTTGAACTCATTACGATTTCATTGCTGCGTCACAATATACGCCGACATTACTTTATAGTAGCTATGGCTTAGCCAAGCGCACCAGTTAATCTAAAGCCGTATAATAATGAACAATATAATTACAGAGTTGATTAAGTTAGTGCGAAAACGACCATATTGACAACCGTTCATACATTCCGACGACATTTTGAAGTAGCGCCATCTCCCGACAGCGGCCACAGATGAAATTTCTCTCTCTGATTTCTTTATTTTCAATAGCTACTGTGGGAGGGCGCAATATTGGCAACATGCAGTTCAGACGTTCAGATTCTGTCGCCTTCGTCGCGTCGACTTCGTTGAGTGGTTTGGCGTTGACATCTGCTCACATTCTATTTATGCGTTGATCACAAGTATGACGATGGGCCCTGGATTCGTTCAACTGCTAGCCCTTCAGTGACAACGCTTCTGATTTGGTACGGCTGTCTCATTTGTGTACACGTACGTTACAACGCGGGTCGTGCGAAGAAACAAGACAAGATGGCCTCGAACCGGACGGTGGTCTTTCGAGAGCGATGTCAGTAGTTCTTAGCGTCACGGCAGCTCGAATACTTGAGCAGAGAAACTGGCGCTACACTGCGTGAATTATGGAAAAGAACGCTACACACACTACGTGTTCTGTAATATTTCAGTACGCTGTACCTACATTCTGCTCTGCTACTGTTACGTCACGGTATTCGCCTGGCGTGTGAAATTGCGGTCATTGTGCGAGAACTGTGTAGTTGTCGTTGTGGCGGTGGTTGGTCTTGCGTCGGATTTGGAATACTCTTTTCAGAAAGGTGAGTGACAGAGTTAGTGATTACCCACTGTGCACAGCTGTCATTAGAAGCGCATTTTTTGTCGAGTTTCGAACGCCAAAGCAAAATCCTGAGAACGAGAGATACATACTGCACGCGTGCATAAGCCCGTCCTAATTCTCAGTGATGGCATGCGTAACGCGAAACGCACGTGATTGAGAATTTTGGCTTAATTGAGAGAAGTAATTGACTTATTTTTCAGATGTGTCGAATTATGATGCAGTTTAACGTTAAGATGCTGCCATGGACGCCGCATTTCGCAGGGATGCGAAATTCAAAGAACACCCATGTGAGTTCGGGTGCACGTTAAAGAACCCCAGTTGATCGAAATTAATCCGTAGTCCCACACTACGGCGTGCCTCATAATCATACGGTGGTTTCGACACGTCAAACGCCAGCTATTATATGTTATCGTACTTTCACGCATGCACTGTCCAGTGGTATCACGTTTGCTAATTAACCTTCGTACGGTAAATGACGAAGGACGACGTCAAAAACGCCACCCGTGGCCTTACACCGGAAGGTGCCGTATTAGATGCGCGGGGTCATTACATTGTCCGTTTGGGTGAAGGTGGGTGCGCGGAGGCTCTATTGTTGTCGCTTCCTAAACTAACACAATGACCGCGTCAAGCAAAGCCCTTCTTACTGACCTTCCTGACTTTTTTGTTGTTGTTGTTATTGTTGTTGTTGCTGTCGTGGTCCCCACCCCCTATTTTTCTCCGTTCCTTGTTACGTTCCTCTTTCCCTTCCGTTCTGTCCTTTCCCCTCCACTCTCAACATGATATAAAAGGACACACACACGCTGTAAATATTGTTATGTCCTGAAGAAGACGGGGCTCCCGTCGAAACGTAGACAAAATAAACAGTTGTTGTTATTTTTTTATTTATTTATTTACAAATACTGCAGGCCCTGTTCGGGCCCAAGCAGGAGTGGGTAACAAATGTCAGTGACAAAATCAGAATAAAAAACACAAAGAAAATACAATACAAGATACGAAATTCAGAACATTCTCAACATCAGGGAAAAATATAATTAATACATAGCAATAATGGCATTCATACATATATACAAGAAATCTCAGCACTTATGAGGAACACAATGTTAAAAATCAAGTGCTAGGTCATTGACGAGATAGGCGAACGATTGTATTGTGTCCGCATTAACGATCTCCTGAGGTAACTTATTCCATAATGAAAAAGCATGAGGGAATAATGAGTACTGATGAACGTTCAGATGACTGAATGGTTGTCTAACTGTCTTATTATGATGGATACGATCTAAGCGCACGGGCGGGTTAGTTATGTAACGATTGGGTGGGATTTTAAATTGACCATGGTACAATTGATAGGTGAATTTCAATCGAGAGACTATTCTACGATGAGCGAGTGTCTTCAGATTTGCCTTCTCGCGAAGGGCAGAAACGCTTGCAAAACGAGAGTAGCTAGAATAAATGAATCTCAGAGCCAGGTTTCGGACCCTCTCTATTTTTTTAATTAAGTATTTTTGATACGGGGCCCAGATCAGGTCTGCATATTCTAACCTAGGCCTGATAAGTGCTCTGTAAGCTGTTAGTTTTACGGAAGGTGAAGTGTGACGCAGTTTACGCTTTAAAAACGCTAACTTTTTTAGCGCATTGCTACAGATGTTGTCTATATGAGTTTCCCAATTTAAATTGCTTGTAAGCGTGACACCCAGATATTTTACTTGTGTAGCCTTTTTAACATAAGCGTTATTATTGGTATATTGGAATGCTAATGGGTTTTGTTTGTTCGTAACTGTGATGGAAGCCGTTTTTGATGCGTTGAGCTTCAAGCCCCACTCACTTATCACACCAGGCGCAGATGGATTGCAATGCATCGTTAAGTCTGGCTTGATCAGAATACTGATCAATGTCGGCATAAATAACACAATCGTCCGCAAAAAGTCAGATTTTCACAGGTGATTGAACTGAGAAATAAATATCATTTATGTACACTAAAAACAATAATGGTGCAAGCACGGATCCTTGCGGCACTCCTGAGTATACGTCTAATGAGTCAGAAACGCCGTCATTGACCATCACATATTGTTTCCGTGATGACAAATAGCATGCAACCCAACGGACAATGTTCTGATCAACACCAATAGCTGAGAGTTTCGTAATTAAATCATCATGTGGTACAACATCAAACGCTTTGGAAAAATCTAAAAACACTGCGTCAATCTGGCCCTTAGAGTTTAATGAATTTGCAAAATCATGAGTGATCTCGGCTATACATTTGAAGGCGCATATACATTTATACTTATAACCTTGCGGCAACCGAAGTCACTCTTCCGCATTTGAGCCTTATTACCAATGGCTGCTGCCCGCGCCCTTCAAAAACAGCTGACATGGAAATTTCCGCTCAACGTTCCTTCTTCCGCAATAATCGGTGATTCCCAACTAAAATATGTCCATAACCACTTCGATCCGGCCAGCCCCCATTCCCCAGCCTTCATCTGCCAACCGGGAGCCTATATTGACGACATCGGCGACCTGCTGGACTTTGTGCCTAAAGGGATCTCGAACTTGATTCTCCACGTCGGGACCAATGACATTGCCGGTACGGACGCCCGAACAGCACTTTACCGGTACGCGGCACTACTTGAGCGCATTCGATCCGACAGAGCGGATATCACTATAGTATTTGCGACCTTGGTGCTCCCACGAGGCCCCAAGGAACGGCTTCTCCGACGCAACTGGCGGACGGTGACGAGGTTCAACAGCGACGCTCGGGAATTCAACTCTCAACTTTTGGATTTGTGTCATACGAGAGAAGGTGTGTTCTATGTGGACCATGCAATGGACAGGTTCCCTCCATGGGCCGTGCTCGCTGCTGATGGTCTACACCCGAGCTTTGCTGGAGTGTCTCTCCTTGCGTGGAACTTTTATAACCTACTCCTTGATCTACCTCGGCCATACATCGCCGACTGACAGTACCATGCACCGCAGCCGGAGGCGTACGAGCATCGGGAGACGCCATCCTACTCACAGGCACTTCAACCTGACCATCCTGGTTACGCTTGTCGAAGTGGCGAGGGGAACAACGCGAACATAGAGGCCCCTGAAACAACCGCTAGCTCAACGAGCCAGCCGATTCGATCGGGACCACCTTCAAGGGGTGCGCGACCGGCTACGCGTGTACCACGTCTGTCGACGCCGGCCAGGAGACACCCCCCGGAAAAGGCGATAAACGCGAACCCGGGCCAACGACCACGGCCAGCTGGACCACAACCACCGGCAACCAGCAGCCAGCACCACCCGGCATCGAGCAGCAGCAACCAGCAGCCTGCATCCACTGGCAGCAGTCGTCCACAGGCCACCACGTCGCGGGAGGCACGGCCGAATGAAGCTGCACCCAAAACCTGGTACCACCTCCGGGTACCAGCGGCTCAGCTCGCCGAGTCTGTGCAAAGTGACATGCTGGCTGTGTGAACGAGCAAATACCATCCCCATCAGGTGAAATGAGCTATAAAACAGGTCCAAATTTTCTTAAACTTAGAAAGCTCGTTGACAAACGGATTCGGCACGAACATCATGTGCGTACCCTCAAGGCATATGTACTGGCAGGTACGGCACCGAAGGGGCTGCGCTTATCAGCATCACCTTCGATGCATAATTTTTCTAAAGAAGAAATGGGAGAGTGGAACAAAATTCTCGATCACGCCACACTGGAGCTAACTAAAGTCACCATTAAACATTGTGAAAAGACTCTAACGACACTTATGGACGAGGAGCGGGATGCACGAATTAACCTTCCTCTTTCGAAATTGGAGGCCAAAGAACTCGACTTCTTGGAGCAGAAGAAACCGGGAGAAATAGAAAAGCTTAAAACAAAGAAATTTGCGCGAGATAACGTTCCAGAAAAAGTAATACACGCTGTAGCCCACAACAAAAATACCAGACCGCCTCACATTCAGAAAGACTTACCGGAACACCCTAAAGACACAAACGTCATCAACCTTTCAGAAAAAGAAGTTAGCAAAGAAGAATTGACTGTACTATCACGTGGACTTACGTTCTGCCCTAGCAATGGAAACTACGATGAATTCACGGTTGTAAAAGATTTAGACGACTTCGCACGAAAATTAGGATTGAAGAATATTTGTTCGATAAACGCCAAAAAGTTAATCCACTTTTCCGCGGTAACATTGGCCGACAATGAACCCCAGACGTCAACAAGGATCGACACTTGGATCTCTATATAGAAGCGGTTCAGGAAGATGTCATGCATGCGTACACGGCGTACAAACCAAGTATGAATAATATTTCAAAGAAAGAAAGAGAAGCACTTCTTGCGTTGAGCAACCGCGAAGATGTCATTAAACCAGCAGACAAAGCTGGCGGGATTATTCTTCTTAGTACATCGGATTAAATTGAGGAAGGCAAGCGACAACTAAATGACAAAAAATCGGCAGATCCCACGTACCGTGGTAATCGATGTTATGCGAAGCATGCGCAGGATGGTGACTGCGGCGTCATTTTTCACATTGAGCGAAACGTAACGGAATGACGCTAGAAAAATGTGGAAGTGGTATACGCACACTCATATGTTCAAGGGTCGCATAAGCATTATATAACCAGTTGTTTACAGTTGCGTAACAATGTCAATAGCAGCATGGCTGTTACCGAAGCCAAACGCGGTAATCTGATATGTAGTGCTTATATTCTTCAATAACTGATAGCGCGAATCCGAACAGGACAAAGAAGGAACACAGATCCACAGGACAGGAGTTACTCGCAACTAAGCTTCATTCAGGAAAGTTTCCCTAAATATATACACAGCCGGATGGCACGCGCAGGCGCATGCACTGCACGTACGTAACAGTCACAGTTACAGTTGTTATGCGTATACTTGTCCGTAATGACGATGAACGCACGCACGTTTCACGAACCCCACGTGTATGCGTAGAATGGGTTCTCCACAGTTCTTGAACAAGGTCATCATCACCGTGATCAGTGAGTACCAGCAGCTGGACCGGAATTGTTAATAAGATCCGGTCGTGATCGCGGATATGAAGGGTCTAAGTGTAGTGAAGTGTAAAGTACAGTGCAGCTGGTGGAAATCCTGGATGCCACTTACGATGAAATGACCTATGATGCCCGCAGTCGTGGACGTGCCAGCGAGGTCTTTTGATGCCCTGTCCACATCCAAGCCGTCTTTCACGCAGTATAAGGACCAAGTGTTGTTGGGTTTTTGATAAATCAATGTTGAAGTCACCGGTAATGATGAGAGGCCTGGTTCTCTCAACAGATTTATTGTAGGAAGCATTGACCACGGTTTATGCGTAATCCACGTGGTCCACGTTGCGGACCACCTGGACGAGTGGATGATATATATAGTTGAGAATCTTTCAGGGGTGTTCTGTCTTCAGCTTCCTCACTTTGCTTCCGTCAGCCGCGGTGGTGTAACGGTTACGGCGCTCGGCTGCTGACCCGAAGGTCGCGGGTTCGATCCCAGCCGCGGCGGTCACATTTCGATGCAGGCAAAATGCTAGATGCTCGTGTACTGCCGATCTCGGTACACGTTAAAGAATACGCGATGGTCAAAATTTTCGGATCTTTCGCTACGGCGTCTCTCATAATCAAGTCGTGGTTTTGGGACATAAAACCTCAACAATTATTAATATTTTCACTTTCCTTGCGTGTCAATGTGTGTAGTCGCGGTTGCTGTGTTGGTTGAGACTGTGTATCACCTGTGGCAAAAACCTGCATAGCATTAACTCTGGTTTACGGGTATGTGCCACACGTGACTGAGAAAAAGGGTTTCACGACGTACGCAGCAGGTATTTTGCGTTATTCATGTCATGACCAGTGAAATGTGTTCGTCATACACCGATCCCCTGCTATGCCAATTTTGGTATATTACAAGATAAGGAGACCACCAGGAGAGCGCCCAGACGTAGGCGGCTAGATAGATAGATAGATACGTAGATAGAAACGGCCAGAGTGCCTGAGGTTCGCTAAGAAATGCTTCGCATTTAAAATTCTACAAACATCTCGATTCGGACCCTACAACCGACCATAAAGAAACGATTCTGACAGCTCTGCAGGAGCTTAGACGTGAGGACGAGATTAATCCACAGTATCAAAGAATTGTACCAGCCGAAAACAGACGAACACAGGAAACGGTGAAGGAGGCAGGAAAGCGGCTAGACTACTAACTCTTTTAATTACCAAAGCGAGGCTCAAATATATACACTCATGCGGTCACATGGTCATATCACTATCGATCTTTACATCAACCGAACTAACCATATAGGCCTAACACAAAACATGGCATGCTATTACTCTGTGTCATCTTCGAATCCTCATTTCCTTCTCGGTATTACAAAAAAGATTGCAGGAAATCTCGACACACGAACACGACAGATCCCGACACACGAACTGCTCGCGATAAACAGGAAACTGGCTTATAAAGCTGGGGAAGATAGTGAAAGGTGCCTTTCAGATGGTGTTGACAGCATCGTGAGACCTGCATGGAAAAGGGACCTTCTACTAAAGGACAGCACTCAGCAAGTCGTCTCCTACTTTGAAAGGAACGACCTTCGACTGCTAGAGAAGGTGGATAAAGAAGGTGGATTCGTGGTGATGTCAACGTCATCGTAGAAAGAAAAGGCTGCTCAAGCATTATCAAAGAACTTTGTACATTAGAGCCGCAAAGCCTGAAGAGTGAAGACTAAGGCGATAGCCATGTGTAATGAAATGGAGCTCTCCAAATTAGCCAATGCAATTAGCAAATGCAAGAAAGGAACTTTGGTTGTGTTTTTCGCTGTTAAAACGCACAAGCTGGATATGCCGTTCAGGTGTATTGTTAGTGAACGCGGTACATGGTTACAGCAGGTCAGCTCTTTTTTACTTGACCATTTGAAAGCCCTTGATTTGCGTGATCCATTCCTAACAAGAAATTCGAAAGATGTTATTACCTTTTTAAAAGAGCAGACAGAAATGGGATATTTATTTTCGATTGATGTCGGGGATTTATTTTGCTCCGTGCCGCATGCAGAGCTGTTTGTGTCTGTCAGAGAGTGCATTGAGCTGTTTGTGTCTGTCAGAGAGTGCATTGAGCTGTTTGTGTCTGTCAGAGAGTGCATTGAGCTGTTTGTGTCTGCCAGAGAGTGCATTGAGCTGTTTGTGTCTGTCAGAGAGTGCATTGAGCTGTTTGTCTGTCAGAGAGTGCATTGAGCTGTTTGTGTCTGTCAGAGAGTGCATTGAGCTGTTTGTGTCTGTCAGAGAGTGCATTGAGCTGTTTGTGTCTGTCAGAGAGTGCATTGAGCTGTTTGTGTCTGCCAGAGAGTGCATTGAGCTGTTTGTGTCTGTCAGAGAGTGCATTGAGCTGTTTGTGTCTGCCAGAGAGTGCATTGAGCTGTTTGTGTCTGTCAGAGAGTGCATTGAGCTGTTTGTGTCTGTCAGAGAGTGCATTGAGCTGTTTGTGTCTGTCAGAGAGTGCATTGAGCTGTTTGTGTCTACCAGAGTGTGCATTGAGCTGTTTTTGTCTGTCAGAGAGTGCATTGAGCTGTTTGTGTCTGTCAGAGAGTGCATTGAGGGAGCAGGATCGAATCTGGCCCTTCACTGTAAACAGCGCAAATGTAAGCCGGTACTGACTGATTTGAGAATTTTGGGCCGAAGTCATGAGAAAATGGCACGTGAAATACTTCAGGCCTTTCACATTGCGATGAAGTGCGAATCATGTTGTAGTGATAGCTCTGTGGCACTGCGCAGAATGGAACAAGATTTCCTGCAATCTTTTTTGTAATCTCGAGAAGGAAATGAGGATGCGAAGATGACACACAGTAATAGCATGCCATGTTTTGCGTTATGCATGTATGGTTAGTTCGGTTGATGTAAAGAGCGATAGTGATATGACAATGTGATCACATGAGTGTATATATTTGAGCCTCGCTTTGGTGATTAAAAGAGTTGGTAGTCTAGCCGCTTTCCTGTCTCCTTCACCGTTTCCTGTGTTCGTCTGTTTTCGGCTGGTATAATTCCTTGATGCAATGCACCAACTAGCCCAACAACGAGTTCTACTAGAAAATCAATCCACAGCTTCAAAAAGCACTTGTTACGGCACATTCGGCACCAGGTCGTTTTTACATGCTCCCCAAAATTCACAAAGAAGAAAACCCTGGTCGACCAAATATATGAGGAACGGGAACATTAACTGAACCCATATCTAGCTACATTGACTCTTTAATAAAAAAAAGTCACAGTTTCGCCGCAAGGGCGAAGCAATGAATGCGATAGCAAGAAAAGCGGCCCGTGATGGACGCGCTGCGACTACCGTGCGTCCATCACTACCCGGCAGCTACTAACAGTTTTAATTTCACGTACGTACGGACTTCACATACGCAAACGTGAAAAATACACGCACGTTACGTGCACGACATCTGAAACGCTTTTAGCTACACGCACGCGACGCGCGGTGAGAGCTACCACGTAGCTCGATCTGCTGAGAATCATGAACACTGCGGTAGTTTGTTCGAGCGCCCACGCGAGCAGACAGCGGAAGGGCAAGGTTCTTGCTGCGCAAATATAAGAAGAAGCGAGAGAGCTGGCCGACGCCTTTAAGTGCGCCCGCGCACTCCTAGCGCCATCTCGCTGGTAATGAAGAAACGCTTACAAGCGCCTCCGTCTCGGAGGACTGCAAACGGTAAAGGGTGTGTATATAACGCTCGCCGTTAGCTGCCAGAGGGATGTACGCTTTGTGGAGTAGTGCTTAGCCATGGCCTCCGAGATGGCGGACGCGCGGCGGGTTTTTCTCCGGCCGTCCCAATCGCACGGAAAGAGCGTATTTCCCGAGGTGGGCGTGGCGCGCTCTTTTCTCCGCGCCGCGGCGCTCTTTCTTGGGATCGGAAACGCTGCCGCGCTGTTGGCGCAGCTTGCATGTGGCGAGGAAAAAATGGTTTTGCGCTTTTATTAACCTCGCGCTGATTTGGAAATGTCTGGTCAAGGTGTACGAGAGGCCAAGTAAATGCCGGGGCCTATCGATTCTCAAATAGGCTTTTTTTTTTTTTTGCTGTAGATTTGCGCCGCCTTTATTAGAGCACTTAGAAAAACGATGCATCTGCAAGAGATCCGCATATGCTAGAAACCTACTATACTTCGAAATTTGCGGGCTGTATAGTATGGGCAGGCTAGCGAAGGAGAAGAAATAAAAAAGAACCATTATGAGGCTGGGCGTGATGACGCCCGGGGCTCGCGCTCGCCCTGCCGCTAAAGACTGATCAGTCGTTGCCGGGCCTCCGTAAATTAAACGCGTTTTTCTTGTCGCCTATGTGTTCTCTGAGGGCTTTGGCCGACCACTGGCCCCGAGCCCACAGTAGATATTTTGATAATGTTGTAAGCTAGATTTATTGCCTGCGACGGAAGCATGCAGTCCATTTGGAATTCAGTATCGCAAAAAGCAGGTATCGGTGCTTGCTTCCTTTGTGCATTTTTTTCCTTCGGTGTAACAACATATAGCGAAATGAAAACACACGTACAGCAGCACTCAAATTTTCCATTAGGGACACTTTGTTATATTTCCTTTATTAACAACTTGCAGGCACTTCCTTCTATACGGAACGCTTACAGGCATCCCAGCTTCTTTTTGCTATTCGACTTGCAGAAGGGTAAGCAGCAGTATGCCATATTCCTGAAA
>NC_051182.1:37350974-37399500 GCF_013339695.2 Rhipicephalus sanguineus | reverse complement strand
CAAATTGGGTGTCGCCCTTGCGGAAAAGGAAGATGCAAAGTATGCAAACACATGCAGATAACAACCGTGGCGGAAAGCACACTCAAATTTTAAGCACAGAATAAGTGGTGCACTCGACTGTGACTCAAGCAACGTCTTATACCTTTTGGAATGTGGGGTATGTAACATGCGATACGTAGGCCAGACAGACACACCTTTTAGATTTAGGTTCAACAACCACGGTCACATGTACGTTCCCTGCCCGGTCTTCCATTTCTAAACATGTCGCATTGAAAGATCACAGTTTGGGGGTATCAGGGTTACACTCTTGGAAAACAATTTTCGAACAACCAGAGAAAGGGAGCAACGTGAATCATACCTTATCTACAAATTCAACACGATAAAAAGTGGAATAGCTGAACACCCGGGTACCCTCTCCGCATTACGATCATTAAAATGCGCAAACGCCATTCTATAATCAGTCCCCGGCCCCTTGCCGCCCAGTGCGAGCATAATAATGTTTTGAATGATAGCACTCCTCCGAGCAGCTGTGAGCTTATGCGTCTCACTAACCAGGATTTATCTGCCACTTCAATCACAGCCGGCATGCACAGATATGTGGTCCCGGGCATCGTACAGTGTAGTGTACGTCGTACCGCACTGCACTTAAACTGTCACTACAAGGACAAGCGCTTAGTCCGCTTTTTTTTTTCATAATTCAAATTCACAGAGCACCAACAAAACGAGCGCACTAAAGGGGGAGGGAACGACACACACACCAAGCGCTCCTTGTTGTGTGTGTCGTTCCTGCCCCTTTAGTGTGCTCGTTTTGTTGGTGCGCTGTTAATTCGAACTATGAACAGATACCAACTCACTCAAGTTGCTATTTTACTCCGTTTTTTCGTTTACAAGCCTTCCCTTTTTCTACACCTTTTCCTCTCCCAAAAAGAGCCGATGCGCTTCATAAATACTGACGACGCGGCAACACTACCGGCCACTTCGGGTCCTACACCCAGGCCGACACGTAAAAGCATACGCTGAAAGCCCTCAGTCTCCACCCCACCAATTTAACGCGGTAAAAGGCGAAGAAGGACGTCAAAAACGCCACCCGTGGCCATACACCGAAAGGTGCCATACTAGATGCGCGGGGTCATTACATTGTCCGTTTGGGGGGAAGTTGGGTGCGCGGAGGCTCTATTGTTGTCGCTTCCTGAACTAACACAATGTCCGCGTCAAGCAAAACCCTTCTTACTGACCTTCCTGACTTTTTTTGTTTTTGTTGTTATTGTTGTTGTTATTGTCGTGCCCCCCCCCCCCTCCACCTTTTTCTCCGTTCCTTGTTACGTTCCTCTTTCCTTTCTATTCTGTCCTTTCCCCTCCACTTTCAACATGCTATAAGAGGACACACACACGCTGTAAATATTGTTATGTCCTGAAGAAGACGAGGCTCCCGTCGAAGCGTAGACAAAATAAACAGTTGTTGTTATGAAGGCGCATATAGTTTTATACTTATAACCTTGCGGCAACCGAAGCTACAAGCTACACTTATACGACTATATATATATATATATATATATATATATATATATATATATATATATATATATATATATATATATATATATATATATATATATATATATCTGTGGCGTTTTTTCTAAAAGAGCTCAACGCACATTACCTGATACTGAGAAAGACGACCTTTATTGCTACTGCCAAGACGGTCGGGCCCCCTCCAACAATGTATTGCCAATGTAATCCTGTCCCTTAAATAAGTCACATCTGCCTTGCGGCTAAAACCTATATAGCCCACTATTGTCAGTATTCGATAGTAAACGTTATATTTTGCTCTTATAGATCAGAACATTTCATTTGGGTTTGAATTAGCTTGTAAAAGAAGTCTAAAACGATTCGAATGTACGGTATAGCAATATTCTGCGATAAAGTTGACATCATCGTTGTGCTTCTCTTGGTGCCGTCCTCCGTCCCTTGCGCGTAATGGCGACGACTAGACTTGAAGAGTGAGTGCTCCTTCGTAGCATATGGCGCACTATTCTGGATTGTCGGCAGCATTTTCTTGGCCTTGGCCTCTACTGGAGGCCTTGAAAAGTGCTCCAGCTCTACTTCTCAGCTCGTTTTATGCCGTGCCGTTTCGGATATGTACTTCGACTTCAAGGAATGGATCGGGACCCAATATCTTCGTTTCATATATCTTTTATTTCAAGTACATCGTCTTCGAGCGGAAGAAGGAGATGATACTGTAGAGCTAAACTCGAAGAGAAACGCTAAAAAATAACGGGAAGTAGGAAAGTTGGCCTCTTACTCTTTATATTCGAGTTTTGCCCTACAACATCACGTACATCAGTAAGAGCCAAATCGCCCTAGAAAATGTAATTCTGGAACGTAAACACGATAGCAATGCAACGAGAACACAAATGAAACACATTGCATGAGTCCATGTTGGTTGATTTGGTCACGATTGCCGAAGCAGCGCTGGTTTAATGAATGTGGCTCAGTTTCATTGAAACACATGCAGCGTTTGGATCATTTTTTATAAGAAACTGCCTTTTTGAGTTCACTTTACAATCAGGGATGTCCCCATTTTGATTCCAACTGTTTTACAAGTTAAAAATACTTCCGTGTGCTTTACGCTCCCGTAAAATTTAGCAGTTTCGGTTTCTGCATATGGCTCTTTCTGAAAAAAAGGCCACGTATATACACACAGTTAAAACTCGTTAATTCGGATTTCGCAGGACTGGAAGACCCAATAAGTAAGTGTCTGTTACATCAATACACTTTCATTTTCTTTATGAATACGTAAATTCTGTACTTCTTTTGTATAAGAGCAGTGTGAAAGCCGCAATTTTTGTCATCCTGTGACTCAGTCCTGCATGCGACCATGGCGCCTCGCTACCGAGTTAATTTAGCCCGAAACGGGCTCTGCACCTTTCTTTCTCTAATTGCGTAGCGCCACCGCTACCACGCGCACTTGACAATAGTTCTTTCGCAGGTTGTATATTCATCCCGAAGTAGCTGACGAGTTTCAGGCCAGCATGTCAACCGCGGCTGAAAGCGCTTCATGCTCATGCAGCTCCTGCGATACTTAGCTTTTGTGACATTGCGCGCGCATTGCATCAAGTTAAAACGAAGCTGCACGGTGCCGCATACACAGGTGGACAAAGCCATGGTCACTAAATGAGGAAGATAGCGATGCGGACAGCGTCATCTCGCGTGGTCTGCGAACGCCGTTTTTGCTCTTTTGCGCCGCACATTTGCGGCGCTTTGTGACCGGCGCGCTCCGGGAATCGTGCGAATTAACCGAATTGCGGACAATGTGACCGAATCAACAGGAGTTTGATGCCAATAAACAAGGCATATGGTGGCCTGTACCAGGGAACACGTCCAAATTATACAATTTTCCGAATTAACGAGGGTCAAATGAAGGAGCATTTACTGTATAACTTTTCCAGCGTGAAAGCTCCCATTTTCTAAACGGAAATTCCGTCGTACATCATAGGTCGCAAAATAAACAGCGTACAAAGTTCTCGCCAGAACAAAATTAGAATATGCGCACCCAATGTGGAGCCCGCCTCAACAGCACTTATTCAAGAAAATATAAAGACTGCGAAACTTAGCCTTGCGGTTCATATACCCTACATTACAGTGACCTAGAATAGAGGGAGCGGCCAAAGCGCCACGCGAACACTGTAGAATCTCGTTGATACTATTCTACATCATACGCTTTTCGGCCTCAAGCGTTCTTCTCTTTATGCCCGGCCAACATCCCTTAGAAATAATGCGTTTTATGTGGTTTATACGGTGACATTTTTTGCCCAAAATTAGATATTACGACCTCGAAAAAGAATCTCGATCGATATATCTAGAAACCCTACGTTTATTCTTCAGTGGAATAGCTTCCTTTTTTTTACTCTTCAGAGTAATTTACTGCTTTAATTCAGAACACATAGAATTCCAAGCGTACCGCCATATTTAGAACGCGCGTCACGCCACCTATCGAAAGCACGGCGAAGCAATACCCCGTGCTGCCTAGCAAGCAGACGCTCCGCAAATCAAACGCGAAACTTACGAACCTCAGTCCGATGGTAAGCGTGTTTCATGTTTTTCTTCTCGTGGAAAATTGTGCTATTTGCTTGTGAAACATCGAGAAGACCTTCCTCGACAGTCCAGAATGTCTGCAGCACGTGCGGTGCAGACTGCGGAAGCAAATTCATCAGGTAAGTATGCCGTTACATTTGTACAAAACGTGCGCTGTGTGCATGTGTGAGTCGCAATATCTCTTATTTATTGGCATGCAGTCTGCAAATGAGTGCAGCAATGATTTGGTTCCACATACTACAGGTTCCGCACTGTATCGTCATCATCATCATCATCATCATCATCTTCCCACCACCGCCACGCCTCGAGCTCATGCCGAGAACTCGAGGAGCAAGCCAGTAAGAACGTGCTCAATCTCCTGGCCAGACTGAACGCCGCAGCCGCTGCCGCTCCAATTCGGCCGTTCGTTTTATAATAAAGCCGCGATGCAACGGCAAGGTCACGTCGGCCGCCTTCACGTCGCCTCACGTCCCCCTCTCTCGCTACGCTCACAATGTTTTGTGAGAACTCGTCATTTCAATGTTCATCGCGTAATAATCGATGTACACTTTGCAGGCGGTGTCGCAGAACGGGATTTTTCTTACATAAGCTTTCTTACTGCCGTGTGTCTTGCTCACAAAAGCGCATAATCACAGAGTTCTTCCGCAATATCGTTGATCGATCCGTTTTGGAAGCTGTCTGCACGACACTAACCCTTTCGGACGCCACCTGTGAAGAACTGTCCGTAAATGCGTTAAATCAATACAACGTTATTTCCAGACAATGGATATTTTATTGCAACCAAAATAATATCATAGTACGCTAATTTATGCGTGTTCTAGTAAACAGTCCTAATTGAATTTTAATTAAGTATCGATTTATTCTGAAGTCATTCATGCCTTGTTTTGCATAAATAGAATGAAAGCTCAGGCTAGAACTATAGTGCAAAGTCGTTTTTGGTTATGTCAATCTTGAGCAAAAAAAGTTATACTGGAGACATGGCTCACGAGAAACGGCACGTCGAACGACACGTCGAACGTGGTAGTGCCTTCGGCAAAGTAATCGTAAGCAACAGTACACTGCAATATGAAGTTAAATGAAGACAAATTTATTATGCAGGAGGTTGAATTCATACAACGCTCAATGTAAATGGCTCTTTCTTAGCCACTAGCCGATTCGACTAACAAAAACAAGTGGTGTACACAATTGCGTACATAGCGTGTCAAAGGGGTAATTCTGTAACGATGATGCTTTACAAAAGAAAATGTGCTACCATTGGCAACCACGATAGTGAGTGCGTGCGGATCCCCTTGTCCCTTATTACAGGCGTGCTCTGCAAGCACAAGACAAACATTCAGCTGTTTGAGACAGTGCTCAGGGGCGTGGCCAGAATTTTTTTAGAAGAAGCGGGGGGGGGGGGGGGGGGGGGGACTCTGATTCTTTTTATGTGTGCTCTTGCGTATGTGTTTCCATGTGTCTGCATATATGTAGTACTCACGGATTGAAACGGGACACTTTAGCGCCAAGAGACGCGCATACCTTCGTTTTCCACCGTCTTCAGTTAGAGACAAATCGGCGTGATTTCGGCTCAAATGCATAGATCAGAGCCAATATTATCTTTACAGACCAGGTTCGTCGCGGCATGACATGGTTATCTCGAGCAATTGAGCATATTAGTCCTTATAAAAAATATTGCTGTCGCGTTTGAATCCGTGAGTATGCTTACCCACACAAAATGTAGAAACCTAGGGCGGAAAAATGGGGGAGGGGGGTGTTGAACTCCCCATGCAAACAGCTTCCCTGGCTATGCCCCTGCTTGCGTTTTTAATACTAGTGACGTGTAACTCTGTCTATCACAGGAAGGAGATCGGTGCGCGTACTGTTTACTTATGTGTCACATATGTGTTACTTTGGGTTAGCTTAGAGACATCAAGGACTGGAATATGATCGTGAAGCTCTAGCCACCTGTTCATGAACCCCACATTATCTACTACCCTTTAAAAACGAAGAAATGTGAGCTCAAACGTGTGAATGCCATCGAAACCACTGAAGCATACAACTGTGCCGAAAGTGGGAAACTAGGCTGCTTGCTTGTGCGCGGGGACATAGCCGCGTACTACATCTTCATCAAATCACACGTTCAAAGGTACCAGGCACTGAGTGCTCCTCTATACAAAGCTAGGGTCTGCCTTCAATCCAACGGCAGTGTCGTCACAAGAGACTGCTCTTGCATGGCTGGTGAAGCACGGGCTTGCAGCCACACTGGCAAGTTGTTTTACATGTTCACGCTGTATGCATTACAATGCCACCCAACGTGGCTGCCTGAATTATAGAAATCAGTTTTACGAGATACCACTTGCTTAGATGCTAAGTGAACTAAAAAAAAACCTTGTGTGGTAATTGCAATCAAATTTTAGCTATTTACATGCTTTTTCAAGGTCACTCCCTCTTTTTTCAACGTGCCTATGACACTCTTTTGGGTGAAAACGGTAAAAAAAGGTTACTAATTTAGTGTAAGATTGTTTTCACATCATACAATGAAGTATGTAAACAATTAGTAGCTACTCTACAGTGATTACCGCAAAGACGTATAGGATTGCCAAGACCACAACTCCATCCTCTCGTAGCGTAGAGCAACAATTGTTCAGGTACATGTATCACAGGTACGCTGGCTACAGACACGAGCTAGGTATACCTTACTGATATCGCATCTCAATATGTTTCGTTGAAACTATTACTCAATGCAATAAATATTTCGCAATAATTTAATTTATAGTACTTCACCTTATGGAAAGTTACCTTCATTTTCTAATATTAATATCAGTATCACAAAAGCTTTTATTGCGTGTCACTGGAAAGTTTTTATAAATGGAACGTATTTCCAGAAGCTATTCTTCGGAACATGAAGTTTGGTGTAAGACTGGGCCTTCCTGGTACTGCGTGCACTGACAAGAGTGCCGAGTTGAATTGTGGCACTAAGACTGTACTCCGTGGACAAATGCAAGAAATGCACTTTACATCAAGAAGGCGAATGGAGCCTGAGAAGCCAAACAGGGGGCAACGTCATCCGGAATTTCGAAAGCTTAAGGACCATAATTCACTTCTGAAAAGTTTTGAAACAGGCCTTTTGAAAGGTCTTACCTCAGTAAGGTGTACTATTTTAATTATAATACTAATGCTCCACCTGCAGGCCCTACAAATGAGACTCTTGAACCTCGCACTGCACCATCTCTTGGCCTTTACCGTGATGTAGGCCCTGACAACTGCGAGTGCTTCACCAATTTTTACACAAATTACGTAGACATTTCTGTAAATGCACAGCTTAGATTAGCAAGGCAAACAGTGGATCAACGTGACAGTGCGTGGAAAAGCAGCAGAATTACTGCGTCAATGACATCTAAAATTCCAAAACGCAAGCTTTGCCAGAAAAAGCTTTAGCACGCCTTCTGAAGCCTACCTTCCAAGACAACAAGGCAACTGTGCGTCATACGCGGTGTGAAACTTTCGCTAGAATTCCAGCAAGAAAATGGCCTAATTGATGCAAGATCAGCAACTATACTGTGTCAGTAAGGTACATTCCTATCTGCAAGCCACGTTGGGCTAGTTGGCATAGATGCTACAATTCAAATAAATGCCCCTACACTGAAGACTGCTCTCTCCGATAGAAAGTGAGAAATATGATGTAAGGAAAGCAGATTATGGGTATTATCTTTCCAAGTCACGCAGGGCAGGTTACTATAGTTAGGTAGAATTCACCGTGCATTGTTTCCGAACAGATTATTGTTCTTTCGTACGTCTGGACGAGGAGGAAATCGCGTCTCGGTAATGGGAACTATGACCCAGAATACCGAAGCTCTAGCCTTGCGAGAGTGAGCCGTATATAATAAAGACGACAGTCTTTCTTGGGGAACTTGAACGCAGAAATCTTGGTCTGTCTGTCTGTCTGTCTGTCTGTCTGTCTGTCTGTCTGTCTGTCTGTCTGTCTGTCTTCCTGTTTGTCTGTCTGTCACCGGATTCAGCCACCCGGCCAAAGTTCGACCAGTTGCCCAAGGGCCAGCCATCTTGAACTGGTGTTTAGGTTCATACTTGTGTACATCGCCGATCAAAAAGCAAACATTACGCATATCTGATGCGCAACATCACTACCATGTGTTAGGTGGTGTGTTTCTTTACGAGAAAATACATAGATACGTAATTCTAAACACCCTAGATTCTTCATTAAGCTACGCTGAAAATGCGGCTGCGTTCCAAATGCAACGCTATGACGGCGACGAACGCCCTCTGCCACCGAAGAAGGGAACGCTCTACAAAAGCTCATGTTTCCCGACGTATGCCATATGGCGCTCATATCTCACGCAGCGCTCGTCTATCGTCTTTCAGCGGGATTTGCAGCGTAGCACGCAGATACGCGGCTAATTTTTATCAATGATCCTTTCAGCCCTGGTAGATGACTCTGGGACCCAAAGCTTGACAGCACTTGAAGCAGTCGCCATGTTTCTAAGCACTTCAGTGTAAATACTGACAGGAAAGGTAGTTTCCCTAATGTGTATTATGTATTTGAAATAATTTATCATGCTTTTTGTGTATCTGGACAAAGAAGTGAACAGTTCTTGGTAATGTGAATAATGACCCAAAACACGTAATCTCCAGCCTTCTGCGAGTGTGCGGCTTTTGCTTTTGGTTGTACTTTCCAGCCCAAGTAGGTAACTCTCTGATTCAAACCTGAAGAGCACTTGAGCATATGCCATGTGTCAAAGCAGTGCAGTGGCGTAGCCAGGGGGAGGGGTTTGGGGGGGTTCAAACACCACTCCTCCCGAATTTTTTTCACTCTTGCATCTCTATATATACACGCGCAAATACAAACGCATGCACGACCATAAAGTATAAATCAACGCCCCGGCCCCCTGAAAAAAAATTCTGGCTATGCTACTGAAGCACTGATACGTACATAGGGACAGTAAGAGTTCACTTCCAGTGTGTTGTTTTATTTTAAATATTTTTTCGCCTCGAGCAATCTGCAGCTGGAGAACAGCAAGGCTTTTGATGCAACAGCAATTTTTTCACTTGAAAGTCTTATCGATGTGCATATAAGTTTAGAATCATATATGTACAGTATGCAATGTTTGTTTCCTTAGAGGCTAACTGCAGCGGAATTTCATTTTTGCCTAACTTGTATATTATAATCCTGAAGCAATCTCGCCAAAGCCACAAGACTAATAATAATATTGTTTCCCTGTTATCAGCATCTAAGGTGCACTGAGGTACATGATGACTGAGGGGCGCGAGAAAACGGCCCACAACGAAACGAAGTACACGTGACGACGCGCTACTACCAAATGGAATATTTTTATTCAGGAAATACATATTTATAGCGAAGTGAATCAAATCTAACCCAACGATACGACAAATAAGCCAGGCCTGCTCGGAAATTTTATTCAGGAAATACATATTTATAGCGAAGTGAAGTCAAATCTAACCCAACGATACGACAAAAAATAAAACCATATGCTCAGCATGCCTACGTGAAGTAACGTTGTAGATAGGCTATCTCCCCTACCTGCAGACTGATAGAGGGGTTACTGATGCAATCCGGCCCCTCCCTCTGGATAAAGAGGGCTTCTATATTCTCCCTCTCCGCGGAGCCCCTGTGCCTATGGATTGCAGCTGTCTGCTCGACTGCAGGCTTGCACCTACTTTTATGGCACCCCTTGCAATGCATCGCCAGATGCGTGAATGGCCTTCTTGTTAAGGATCTGTAATATGCAGCGTAGAGGCGGCGTTTCCTGCTAAATAAAGTTTGAATTTTCTTGTTTACCGACGGTTTGTCTTTCCGGTGTCGACTTGTTAAGAGTTTAGAAGGAATGTATTCTTCAACTAAATCCATCAGTTTATCACGAAAAACAGACCACAATTCGTCAATTTCGAGTGACTGGGCGACTTCACAAAATTCAGGGTAGAAACGATAAAGTTCTTGAGATAATGACGCATAGTCACCTCGCTCATAAGAATAACCTTTTTGAGGTTGTTTGTGGGCTGATCTTAGTGATATGTTAATGGAAGTGGCAACGACGCAATCATGGTCACTAATACCTGGGATCACAACTACATCATGGAGCAACGATTCAGAGTTAGCAAAAATCAAATCTAGATTATTGGCAGAAGAGTGACCTTGTCTCGTGCTCTCAGATACGAATTGAGTTAGATCATTAGTCGTGACATGCTCTGAGAAAGAACAGGATAGTGAATTCGAGTCGCAGAACACAGGTGTACCATTATTCCAGGCAACCACAGGCATATTAATGTCTCCTTCAAGAATAAAGTCGCAGTTAATTGTATTTAAAATTCGTGATAACTCATCGAATGATTCTGGGTTAGTCGAGCTAGGAGATCGGCAGAAGGAGCCAAGTGCGAAGCACTTTCCATTGTTAAGTCGGACCTTGCACCAAACGGATCCAGAATGATGAAAAGTAGCGGACAGTTCACCACTCTGAAGAAGTTCATTAACTAGAATAAAAACACCGCCACCTTGTGTGTTCCTATCGGATCGGTATACACTTCAAAATTAGCAACAGATTCATGTTACCAAAATTCCGTTCCAAATACTATAGAAGGTTGCATAGTAGACAACGAAGTAGCAAACTCGTCCACTTTATTTTTGAGGCTGCGGAAGTCTACCAGCAATATAGTTAGAGATAGGTTGCGAGAAGGGACACATTTAGAACTCCCGCTTGCGGCTTTTTGATTACCAAATTGCTTGCCACGTAGCTATCTCTTGAGTTGCGTCACCTTGTATTCTGCTATATCGTAAACAAACGTTTTATTTCGCATATTAAGTTTGTCTAACCGTTGCTTGAAAGGTAATTTCAGACCTTGAACATACTGAGTCAACTTAGAGCGAACACGCCTGGTAGCAGGAGAGAAATCCTCGCGAATTAAATAGTCTTTATCCTTTAGCCTTGATCTGGAATACAAAATTTGTTCTTTAACTGTAAATCTAGAAAATGAGATGATAATCGGCCGGTTCCTTCCTTCACAGCACTTTCCTAATCTGTGGGCACGTTCAATATCTTGCGTTCTGACAGTCTGATCAAGCTCTTCCTTAAAAACGCGATAGCATTTTCCTCGGATTCGCGCAAGCTTTCAATTGCGTGGTCAAGTAGCCCAAGCACTATGAGGTTGCTCCTGCGAGACGTGTTACTGCTATCCTCGAGAGACGTCCCGACTTCAACCAGTCTCCGTCGATTTTCAGATGAGCTTTCTTTCACCGTAAGAAAGGCGCTTTGGAGAGCAGCAACGGTACACTGCAGTTCCTGAAGCGAAGTAGAAAAAGCAGACTGCTGTTTCTTTACTACATCTAGCTCAGCGAAAAAACGCGTCTGACCCTGTTAGAGCCTGCGAACAATTTCATAGATGCCTTCAAGACTAGCACTTTCGCTTTTACTTCTCGTAGCCGAACCAGGGCCAGGGTTCAGTTCCACGTCTCCGGAGAGCAGTAAGAGCAATACATCAAAGACGGGAGAGGCAAACGCACGGAAAGACATGCACTTTTTCAAACAACAAAATAGGCAGTCGGGGCACGAAACCGCTATCAAACAACGATTTGAACATCGGTAACAAGGTTCAGGGTTTCGATAACTAACCTGCGAGAAAAGGCGAGGTAAGCTCATGTCGGCAGCGAGGTCACGCCCCAGCAGCAGTCCGTCGAAGTGATGCTTAAGTAGTGCCTCCGCCCCCGCAGTATCAGTTGACGAAGGTGGTTGCCAGGCCAGATGCTTGAATGAATCCAACGCTGGCACTTGCTTGTCGTTTACCAGAAGAAACGACGTCACCATGGGATCACACGCATCTGTCCGCAACGTAGAATATGAATGTGATGGCAGGCCTCCGCTCACGTTGAAGAAACCAGGCAACGGAATCGGTAGACTTCCGAAAAGAACGTGCGCGAAAAGGCGTGGTAAGCTCATGTCGGCAGCGATGTCACGCGCAATGTTATGATTAATGGTGTTAAGTCAACTGGAATAACCGTTACTTCAGGCGTGCCAAAAGGATTTGTTTTGGGACCTTTGTAATTTTTGATGTATATCAGTGATATTGTACAGGGTCTTCAATGCAATGTCAGATTATATGCAGATGAATGCGTCATTTATAGGAACATAATAAACGAACACGATGTTATTAGCCTACAAACCGATTTAAACACAAGTCAAAGTAGGTGTTCCACATGGTGTATGTTTTGAATAGTGTTAAATGTCAATTTATATCTTTTACCCGCAAACGTTTGCCTGTGATATCAGACTATTATTTGGACGACATATAACTTCAACGGGTACAACATTACAAATATCTTGGGGTTTATTTTTCAGAAAATCTGTCCTGGTCTAGACACATTGAACACGCCACCTTAAAATATTCCCGAATACTTAACCTCATTAGAGCAAATTTCATAAAGCCCCCAGAAGCGTCAAAAAGCAACTTTATAGTGCTAATGTTCGCCCAACACTAGAGTACGCTTGCGCAGCATGGGACCCCGACACCTCCTGTCGTATTAATAAACTTGAGCGCATTCACAATCGCGCCGCCAGGTTTGTCTCTGGTAATTACAACTATAAAAGCAGCATTCCATTGAATAAAGAAAACCTTGGCTGGAAAAATCTAGCCCAACGCCGCTCAGCTACGAAATGAGAATTTTTCTACCGAATATACTCTGGTCTCACAGGAATTAATAAAACTTGTACATTTTCCCCAGCACTTCATCTCTAAGCGATGTGATTATGAGTGTAAGGTACTTGAAACGCACTGTCGCACGAATGTGTTTCAATATTCACTTCTTCCGCACTGGAACAGACTTCCTAAGGGTATATCTGATTGTAGAACATTATCCCAGTTCCAATCATTATTGCATTCCAATCTACCGTGAGCTATAAGCTATCTGTCCCCTTTGCTTTTGCTGTCTTTTTTTTTCTTTCTTGGTGAGATTGTGCCTCAATTATCTGTTGTCACTTTTCCATGCTGCATAATCCGCTTTGTAATTAGCTCATATTTTGATCTTTGCATTTGTGTGTGCATATAATTTGTTATGTGCATATACCTTCTCGGGTTGCCCCCCTGCAATAATGCCCTCGTGGCGCTGCAGGTACTTCTATAAATAAAAAAAATAAATACAGACAACTATCCGTGAATTGCTCGGCGACACTCAGGTCTCTAAGGGCACTGATGGTCCTGTCAATTTTCGATAGCTCACACCAATGGTCAAGATAACCAGCAAGACGGGCGGATCACTGCAGGCCAGATTCGTTGTCGTCGGGTTTGGCTTCGCGAAATTTTTCTCTATAGCCATCTGTAGTGTACCGAAACCACTGCAGTAGCGCCACTCTCAGCTGGTCATAGGATGAAAATACACGTGCAAGGACAAAGCGACGCTTTTCCGAGCTTAAATCATGAACCGATGGAAACTGTGCTCGACGAATACACGGCGACGCAACACATAAACAGCAGGACGATGTTACGCAGCCGTGACAAAACCCCACGCCACAACTCTAACGCAATATCAAGAACGGCAGACCTCGGCGTACTTATTGATGGCCGCAACTTTAGTGCACTCGTGGACACGGGCGCTGACTATTTCCTCATAAGTGGGTACTTAGCCACTCAGCTGAGGAAAGTAAAGACTGAGTGGGATGGCGCACAGATGCGCACAGCCGGTGGTCATCTTATCACGCCGAACGGAAGGTGCACGGCGAGAGTCACAATTCATGACGACACCTATCCTGTAACCTTTGTAGTACTTCAACAGTGCTCTCGATACGTAATACTCGGCATTGACTTTATAAACGAACACGGCACCGTCATCTATCTGAAGTCGCTGTCCGATTACGCTTTCAACAGACCAAGCGGGAAACCGGGACCACAGTGCTGAGTGCACCGCACCCTAGAGCGTGCTCGAAGAACACCTTAGCTTCCTGCCCTACTGAAGCTCTCTCGTCACCGTCGGCAATACAGCTTAGAAGAAATAGGTGATATTGTTGAAGGAAATCCGGAGTTACTGCTCGACCGTGGAATCTGTGTCGCAAGAGGTATCACTTTATTTGAGAACAGGTGAACACTAGTATTGGTCACAAACCTCACTGCGGAAAACAGGCACCTCAACAAAGGCACGACTGTTTCTTTTATGGAAAATTGTTCCGAAATTAGCGAAACATTCAGCCTGGAGGTCTTGTCGTCAGACCACGTGATGGAAGCAAGAAAACCGGAGCCCACATTTAACGTCAACCACGAGCTGCCAGCACACAGACAAGAAAAGCTGATTAACCTTCTTCGGCAACACAAAAACTGCTTTCGTCGTCGTCGAAAATCGCCAAGCACCGCATTTTCATAGACGAATTTACGCAGCCTGTTCGCCAAAGCTCTTATCGAGTCGCGCCGCGAGCACGCGAGGCCATCAAGAAGCAAGTTGACGACATGCTACGTGATGACATCATTCAGCCATCGCTGAGCCCCTGGGCATCGCCCGTTGTGCTCGTCAGAAAGAAGGACGGGACACTGCAATTCTGCGTGGATTATTGTTAATTGAACCGCGTTACAAAGAAGGACGTCTACCCGCTACCACATGTTGACGACACCTTAGACCTTCAAAGTAATGCCAATTGCTTCTCAATGGATTTAGAGAGCGGTTACTGGCAAATTGAATCGATGAACGGGACAGGGATACGACCGCTTTCGTCACGCCGGATGGCCTCTATGAGTTGAAAGTCATGCCATGCGTATTTTGCACCGCACCAGCTACTTTCCTGAGGGTTATGGACACGGTCCTGGTTGACATGAATTGGCAAACGTGCCTCGTCTACCTTGACTACTTAGTTGTCTTTGCGGCAAACTTCGAGGACGATCTGAGCAGGCTGAGGGTTGTGCTCGAGGCAATCGAATCTTCCGGGCTGACCCTCAGACCGTACAAGTGTCGGTTTGCATACTAAGAAAGGGCTGGGCAGAGATACTCAGAAAAGTATTCTGGAAAACAGATATCGAAATACATGAACTGGAAGCATAAAATACAGATACTGAGATACATTTGCCTTTAAGGTAACGGGATATTTCGGAGATACTTTTGCAATAAGACGAAAAAAGTATTCCGGAATACAGTTACAGCGATACAGAACTGAAATACTTTTTTTTATTTCAAGGATGCTCATACTACGCAAAGACACCTATTAGTGCAGCATAATGTTGTAATTAAAGTTACAGCGCATCGAAACGTTCAGTTCATTTATTTATTTATTACAGTACCCTCAGCACCTTTAAGACATTGCAGGGGAGGGGGGACGGACAAAGTACATAATTAGTAATAATGACATAATTACAAGTATCAATTGCAATAAAAATACAATATTTTACAGCAACAGTAACAGGGATTGGACACCGAAATCGACATACTTGGCGAACAAACTAAGCTATGCTAGAAATATGACACTTTAAGCAAATCACTCGAATCACTAATGAACACCAGTGAATTGAGAAAAAGCACACATTTATTTTGAAGATCGGCTTTGATGAAAAGGTTGCTGTGTAGGCTTCCCAAATGGGCTGTCTTCTAACAGCGTCGGTTGAGCCTCAGCACAAGACTCCCGAAATAAAAAAATTGCCAGGCCTGCGCTGAAACCGCAGCACAGTCACAGCGAAAGCTGGAAGAGCGGCGTTTCTAGAGCCCGTTGCATGCTCTAATCACAATTTTTGTGAAGTTGCGAAGCACCTACTAAGCCATTATTCGTCATTCTGCGGAGAACCGAGGCACCATCTACACGTCTGTAAGGCATTATGTGCACTTTGTTGAAGCGACGACATGCGCAAATGGTTCATGCGCTTATAGGCTTCCTTGGCAACCAATGCAAGTGCATTTGGGAGGAACCCACGCTATAAATCATTGTATTTTACTGAGACCACGAGGAAGTGGATCATGCGCTTATGGGCTTCCTTGGCAACCAATACAAGTGCACTTGCGAGGAACCCACTACGCTATAAATCATTGTAATTTTTGAGATGTAGGGCAGCAGGCACTGTGCCATTTTTCGTCATTCTACGGAGAGCGTTGGTAGCTGCTAACGCATGTAAGGCATTATGCCCACTTTGTTGATGCTGTGTCTGATGACGATGAAGAATTATGGCAGATCCCTTTGTGATGGGTTGGAAGCATTCAACAACCTACTCGTTGAGCAATTCGCATTGTGTGACGCCTGGTTACAGAATTCGCGTTGTGCGACGCTTGGTGCTTATTTTACTCTTCTACCACGCTATATTGCATATGCTAATGTGGTTCCTTCCCGACATGAAGCCTGTATAGGACCTTTTTGCAAAGCAGTTTCAAGCACCGGCATGGCTCAGAGGTTGAATACTGGGCTCCCACGCAGAGGGCCCAGGCTCGAACCTTGTTCCATCCTGGAATTTTTTTCTTATTTCGTTTTTTCTTCTTATTTCGAGCGATACTGGTTACGGACACCGGCGGCGGCGGCGGCGGATAACTACGGCGCCATAAACGGCCGGTGAAATGATCTCATAACAGCTTTCGCTGTAAAAAGTTTGTCTACCGCTGAAGGCAAGTACAAATTCGTATTATAGTGAATAAATACCGCCTTCATAGCCGGATTGCCCTGCAGCGTGGTGATATCTCTTCTCGGGTCATCTAGATACCGAAACACTTCCGCCCTCACTTGGGTTGTTCTGACTGTTCAGAATCCGAAGTCGGTCCCCATCTTCGGAATCCTCAGCAGTCTGACACTGCCGGCTTTAATGAAGCTTTCACCACCACCGACGCTACCAGCACCCATTTCAGAAAGCCGCAACAGGCGAAGTCGGCTCCGGCGGTGGGGGAGCCTGCTACCACAAAAGACCGTTTCACGCATGTAATCAATTAGGAACGCACCCTGACATTGGAGAGGTGGCTGAAAGCGCGTCAAAGATAGCCATCTTCTAGTCACCTCCGCCGCGACTACGGGAACTGCTTTTGGAAGTGCCGCCGCTTTGAAAACTGAACGCACGCGAAGCATTGCAAAGCCGGTTCCAAGATAGTATCCGCGCGCGGGGTCGCGAAGTAATGGCTTGGCACCCGAAAAAAATTAGGCGTGCTGCACTGACCTTGAGATACAGCGACTTTCGTCGGCAGAGGCGGACAACACTCCCCCGCGATTCTGCCGTCTGCAGCGTCGCGCGCTTTACCACATGGGCCATTCTGTGCTTGAGGGCAAACCATCACCGCCCTATCTGTCGGCAACCGGCGGCGCGCCTTTGCTTGTCTTGGCACAAAAAAGAAAAAAAAAGAACGTCATTCCCCCATTGGAAACACGCCTCAACTGATTTCCGACACAAAAAAAACAATGTAACGAGATACCCGTGTTTGCATGGTATCGCGATACAGGCGATACATCGTAAATGTATTTCACTACTGAGATACAATTGCATTTTTCAAATGTATCTCGATACAAAAATACAGATACTGAAAAGTATATCTGAGATACTATCGCGATACTCTTGTATCGCGATACTGCTCAGCCCTGTACTAAGAGTTGCTGTTTCTCGGCCATGTTGTCAGCAAAGATGGCGTATGCCCTGATCCACAGAAAACTTCTGCCATCGCCGGCTTTCCGCGGCCTAAGGACATGAAAGCTGTCCGCCGGTTTTCGGGATTATGTCCCTATTACAGGCGCTTTGTGCGAAATTTCTCCGAAATTCCTGAGCCGCTGACACGACTAACAAAATCAGATGTCAAATATACGTGGGAACTTCCACAAGCCGAAGCATCCGCAGAGCTTCAACGCCGCCTTCAGTGGCCGCCAGTACTCGCGCACTTTGACGAAAATGCCGAGACAGAGATTCATACTGATGCAAGCAGCGTCGGACTCGGCGCGGTGATCATCCAAAGAAGTGACTCCCTCGAAAAGGTCATCGCCTATGCCAGTCGATCGCTCTCGAAAGCGGAGGCGAATTATTCGACAACTGAAGAGGAGTTCCCTGCCATTGTCTCGGCAACCGCCAAATTCCGCCCTTACCTGCACGGACGGCCCTTCAAGGTGGTAACAGACCATCATGCGCTCTGCTGCCTTGCAGACGTGAAAGACCCGTCAGGCCGCGTAGCGCGTTGGAGCTTCAGACTTCAAGACTTTGACGTGATGGTCGTTTACGAGTCCGGACGCAAGCACTTAGACGCCGACTGTCTTTTGCGCGCACCGATCGACGCTGCCTCGCAAGATGTAGACGACGAGTCTTTTCTCCGAGCGATCAGTGCTACGCATCTCGCCGCACAGCAGCGAAGCGACCCCGACATGCGTACTTAACTGAGTACCTGGAAGGCAAGACCTCATTCGTTCCGCACGTTTACAAACGCGGTCTATCTTCATTCTGCTTGGCGAATGACCTTCTGGAGAAACAGAACTTATCCCCAAACAGGTCATGCCTCCGGAACTTCGCGCAGAAATTCTACATGTTTGCCACGATGAAGCAGCGTCAGGTCACCTCGGTTTCACCCGCACACTGGCAAGAATTAAAAAGAAGTACTACTGCCCAGTCTCGCCGCGGGCACGGCGCTATATGTAAAAACCTGTCGAGATTGTCAAAGACGCACGAAACCCCCATTGAAGCCTGCTGGGCATCTAAAGGCGATCGAACGACCCTCAAGGCCTTTTGAGCAGATTGGAATGGGCTTTCTTTGACCGTTTCCGACGTCCGCTGATGGAAACAAATGGATCTTCGTGGCAACTGATTATCTCACTCGTTTCGCCAAAACAAAACATCTCCCCAAGGAAAGCGTAGGGAAAGTCGCCAAGTTCTTCGTCGAAAACATTGTACTGCGACACGGTGCGCCCGAGGTGCTTTAACTGATAGAGGAACGGCGTTGACGGCTGACCTGACGCAAGTAGTCCTGCACTATAGCAACACAAGCCACGGCAAGACAATGGCTTACCACCCTCAGATGAACGGTTTTACTGAGCGTCTGAACAAAGCCATTGCCGACATGTTGTCTATGTATGTAGACAGCGAGCACAAGTACTGGGACGACGTGTTGCCCTATGTAACTTTGCATACAACACCGCAGTGCAGGAAACGACACCGATGACGCCATTCAAATTGCTCTACAGAAGAGAAACCGTGAAAACGCTGGATGCCATGCTTCCAAACACGACCAAGGAAGAGAACTTTGACGTCTTTGTCTACCTGCAGAGGGCAGAAGAGGCTCGGCAATTAGCCCGTCTACGCATTCAAGAACAGCAAAAAGCCGACGCCCGACGCTACAGTCCGCGCCAAAGCGACCACGTCGGGGTATGAACTCCCTTTAGAAAACCAGGACTGAGTGAAAAACTGCTGCGACGCTACTTCGGACCATACAAGATTTTACGACGACTAGGTTCTTTGTACTATGAGGTTGTCTCCGACGACCTCACCTCGTCACAGCCAAGTCGCCCACGCTCTGAGGTGGTCCATGTCATCCGCTTGAAGCCGTGTTAGATTTCGCACCCTTTTGTCTTACAATCAAGTGTTTCATGTTTAGTTTCAACATCGCGACGATATCGCTTGAAAGGGGGGCAATGCCACGTAAGCTATGCAGTTGGTCACCGCAGACGCGCTATCTTTATCACTTGTTGCATCCCTTCCTTTCGTTACACGCGTAGAACTATGCGCGCAGTGAGTCGGAACTTCATGATGTCACTGCTTTCGTTTTGTGTATCACTTGACGTACTGATAATAACGTCACATATGGTCTACGCCTTCTTTTAAAAGAGCGCGAAGCACCGAGATGCTGTATTCTTTACGCCTACTACCAACAGCCTCGCCTGACGACGTTACTGTTGAGGAATTCGGGCACATGCTCGACCAATAAAGTGGTTGCCTCCCAGACTCTTTTCGGGTTCCTATCGCAGTAGTCGCAAGACTACGCGGCAATCTATAAGCCCACGAAAAAAAACACCCAAGCAAGTGGTGGCGCTGCAGCATAATGATTATGGTGTTTGCTTTCGGTGCGTGTGGTCGAGAGTTCAATTTCTGTGTCGTGCGTAATTATATATAAATATCATGTTTGTGAATAAATACGTTGATGTCCATTTTTCATTATGTCCTAGTGATGAACAGTAGCAGATGTTGTCCCAGAGACGTGAAAAAGGTGCCTGAGTTTTTCTTCTTTTCGCGACCACTCTAGTTGCTCGTATAAAAGGAGGCTTCAAAACTCTCAAAAGAAGCTGAAATACTCACAGTGTGCTCCGTTCAAGCCCCCAAATTGGATTAAATAAAAACACCGAAATGACCTCCTAAAGACTCTAATAATTCTATCTAATCACTCCCTTAACGAAGGATGTAACTAAAACCTGCTTTTGAAGCGGCTTTTGCCTGGAACCTTAAGGTGGCACGCTGCGCAACGAGCCCAAAACTTCCTGAAAGGGTCAAACCTGTTTTCATTCTGGTCAACAATATCGTATAGGGCGTCCGTTGCACGAAGCTCAATTCAAGCTCATGGTAATTAGCGGCCTTCTTTGTTGTTCTATCAATGGGTATTGATACAATTTTGACGGTCCTTTGTATTGTACTAAGCTGTAAATAATGAATTTCGATGTTTACGTAGGAAAGTTTCACATTCGTATACCTGGGCAACAAAGAGCGGCGCTAAATGCGCACTGTTTGCTTTCAGCTGGTCTAACGCTGTATACGTTACTATAGACAAAAGCCTGAATGCCCGTAAATAGTTATTAAAGAACAAACCGATGCCGACATAATAAGTCGGTTGACTGGAGTGTTTTCCCCGTGAACAAAGGACAATACTTTGAGTGTGCATGCATAATGGAAACCATTTTCTGTATCACCTACAAGGCAAGTTTCCACTTGCAAGGTTTCTATATGTAAGTTTGTTTTTATTTAAAAGGCGTCTGCATGTTGATGCGTTCCTTCGCTGCGGAGAGCTCGACATTGTTCAGTAAGCTGAAGCGCAACACGTGATACGGGCCGAGAAGGTAAACCGAGATCTGGGTCGCACTTCCAAGCTCACTGATAAACTGTTCGGGTACGGTGCTTCACCACGGCCAAACTGCTTATCGCACCGCGTGCTCCTGAATCAAGCGGTCCCGTGAACATTCAGTAATGGCTGTTTCTTTCAGAGAAAGTTATTTTGCGAGACATTGGATTTCCTTCATTATGGCGCTGAGCTGCTGCGTCTCTTTCGACGATGGAGTCAAAGTAGCTTCTCCTTACCGCCTGCAGAAGCCACTAATGCGCAAGAATTTGGACGTCCACTTGTTGTGTCCAAGGGGATCTGTCTATCAGCGGATGCTATATTTCGAAAGTTCTGTGAAAGTGCTCTCCTGGTGTCTGAACTGGGACGGCTACCACCAAGTGCTAGCATTGGCCTGTCTTCACCAGAAGCAGGTCGTAGTGGCCGCGTCAAACACAGTGTGGAACGACATGACTGTTGGGATTTCTCAGCTGTGCAAGAACTGCTGCCCTTATATCACGAGGGTGAGCACTGACGAACACAATCCAGCAGATCCGTCGCTTCAGATCTTTCCCGGAATGCAAACACTCTTTCTGCCGTCTATAGACCATACAGGCCCGGAGAAGGTTGCCGAAAGCGCCAATGTTTGGAACTCGGCACAGAAGCTTGACGTCCACTCCACACGCTGGACTCTGATTTATGGGAAAAGGATATCTCTGGGCTGCATTTTAGAGCAGGATAAAAAGGCGTCTCCAAGATGTACTGCACTTGAGCGAAATACGCTGGCAGAGGCGCTCCCTGTGCTTAACGTCACTTTCTACATAACGCCGGTTAGAGACGGGATGTTCGCGTCAGAACTTAAAAACAAGAAAGTCGACATCATGATCAATCCTTTTGGGCTTACTCCGGACCGGTACCAACATTTCCACTTCACAGTCAATAGATTCGGGCAGGCCGTGTACTACGTCCAGAAGAGGTGGAAGCACCAGGCTGCCTTCTTCCTCGGCGTGTTTCCCTGGCTGTTTCTGCTGGCCTTGTACATGGTTGTTACTGCCAGCTGTTTTGTGTTGTTCAACATTCACCGTGGCCGCCGGCCCCTGATTGGACTCGGTGAAGTGGTGCTCGCGCTGATGGCCGCAACGCTCTCGCTCTCCTCTCCGATTCGCCTTGAGCACGCCCGCAGCCACAGCGGCCGTGTAATCATGGCATTCTGGATGCTGGCGTGCTTTTCTCTCACTGCTTACACTAAGAGTCTGCTAACAGCGAGCCTTATGGCAAGACCCGTGTGGGAAGCCGACGACCGCCTAGACAAGATGTTGCCGAAGCTCCTGCACGGTGGGCTGCTCCCTTGCGCTGAAAGTAACTCTTTCATGGACGTTCTCCTTGCGAGAGCCAATGGAAGCGGCGGGGACGTCCTAGATAGTATGGCGCTGGCAATACGGAGGTGGGGACACAAGAAGGCTCGTATCTCCGGCAGCATTGAGGATTGTCTCGAGCGAACCAGGAGCGGGACGCACGTATTTCTCACAGAAACTGTCGAGACTTGCAATGAAGTGCGCTTCGAGAAAGTACTTGCAGTAGGAGAGAAACCCGTCCTTAGTCTGATTGGTGGGTTCCCTATGAGGAAGAACCACCCACTTCGTTCAGAACTTCGCGCAGTAGTATACAGAATTTTCGAAACCGGGTGGGATGTTCATACAGCGAGAAGAAAAAGGTGGAACTGCTCTAAGATCAGCGATGAAGAAGTGCCTTTGCGTATTGTAGCTTTAGTAGCAACTTATTTTTATTTTTGCGTTCTCAGCTTAATTTGCTTGCTTCTCGAGTGTGCGTACTCACGAATTGTTACTAACGATGCGACTAAAAAGCCCTCTCCTTGCATGATGGGCAGACATGCGGTTGCCCAACGTTTCTCGCGCAGAAATTCAGAAATTCCAAATCGTATACAGCGTTCAGTTATCCTTCGTAGAGCCAGAACCATTAATACAGCGGAAGTACATTTTACTAGGCGTATACAGTAAAACCTCGGTGATACGAGTCTCGTGGGACCACCAAAATATTCGTATCATCAGAAATTCGTATCACCGGAAAGCATGCAAACTTAGCATGCGACAAAAAAAGCTCGCGTACATTTTCGTTTATTGTTTTTCAGGGCCGCAGCAACGTCAGGATGAACCCTGAACGATTGTCAGTTAAGATTTTACAGGTCGGCAATCATACCAGCACTCGTTAATATGCGGCCCGTACGCGCGTATTTAATTAATGAACCAGGTGCCTTGTGACCCGCGACAGCCGTAGCCCCTCCAAACTTTTGTATTGTGTTTTGCACGACACCGGAATACTGCAGCGAAAGTAACGAAAGAAGCGCTTTGACGCGATGGATCAAGGTCACAAAATTACAGAACCACGGTCCTGTGTTATGATTTTGTTATCGCGGAGGTGTTGGGGTTGTTTTTTGTGGATATTTACGGCCGTGCCAGCAGAACACTAAAAATTCCCACGCTTAGCTAAGCGTGAATTTTCGACTTTTTACATGCTTAAGCTACGCGTGACATTTCTCCACGCTTATGGACAACGCCTGTATAGGTGTTGACCGGCAACATCCTTTTCACGCATGCCAGGCGTGACATGGGCCGCTTTTCCCACGTTTATTTCGGCATGACCGTTGTTCACGCTTAAAGACGGCGCCGAAGATCTGCGCCAGAGGAGGAAAGAGACGGAGTGGGGCGAGCCCCACTCCCTCTCCTGTCTCTCCTTGGGCGCAGATACTAGCCAGCTTGAAGCAGCGCTCGCTGTCGGCTTCGGTCGCTTTCCCGAAGCGAGCCTTGCTCATAAACCTGTCCTTTCCTCTTGACTTTGGCAGCAGGCAGGCGAAGTAGCTGCTGAATGTTCTGCATAGAGATTGCGCAAGATACTCCCGCCGTTGACACTCAAACTAAACCATTAACAAGCGGTTTGGGTAAGCCCTGGTCGACAATTTCATCTGTAAACAACCCCTTGCGTATTTCTTTGCACAACGGGGCAATGCCCTCTCAAGAACGCTGTGCCGCGCCTTGCGTTGGAAGATAGTGAATCATGAGCACCATATATGAAACGATAGGGCAGCATTCCCAGAACTTAGGTTTCCGCGTGTTGTACTGTTTGTACTGTTTGTATTGTTGTTGTACTGTTTGGGGTGTTCAATAAATGTACAAGTACATTTTCATATTATTTTTTCGTGGCGTTCTATTAAGCAAACACGAAGACTGTAAGCAGCAAAAGAAATACGACCCATATATTTTTTTATTTCATTTGTGAAATATAAACTCCCTCAAAATGCAATGGAACGAAGCAATGGCTCAAACAAGTTACAGAGCTGACACCTGAAATATTTTCATAATGCTGAAGACGTCGTTTCTTCATATCCGCAGCGTGGTAAGCAAGTTCTCTAATCTTGTGTGCGCCCATGACACTTCCTTCTTGCTCGACCCCGGCTTGACGACTGACTGGACGAAGCCAAGCAATTGGCCATACGCTGCCGGATGAGGTAAATTTGAGTAAATTATCGTGTTTTCGGGAATTTTTTTACAAAAGACAATTATCGATCAAATGCGGCAATTATTTTTATAAACTTATCCATAAAACGTACTATCTGCTAATCTTTTCGTTTTGCTTGTGTACAACCCATAGGCTTTAAAATAAATCCTGAACTTGCCAAAAACGCTACATTGGCCTATGTTGAGACATCTGTAGCACCCTAAGGTGGTCCAAGAAAAAATAAGCGGAAAACCGCATACGATTTTGAATCATAAAAACGCGTGTCTTTTGTGCGTTTCTTAAGCAGGCATACAGCCGTAATAGTCATTGTTGTTGTACTGTTTGGGGTGTTCAATAAAACAAGAATGCTGTTTTGTACTGCAACAGTTTTCATTTCATCTGTGTTAACAGATCACGCAAACAACTTGGACACCTGCACGTAAGAAACGTACGGAGTGCATCGTGCTCACGCATAAAAAACGGGCCTGTCATTTTCGAACAAATATTATAGAACAATCGACGTAAACAAACAGCATGGTTGTCTAGTGGAGCAGCGTCCGCTGTACAAATATCAAACCAAAATGAAAAATGAATAGAAAAACGGCCAGTAACGGGCGCTTTGCCCATGGCTTCTATCAGCCGCGCGTATCCACCTTTCGCCACCGTTCGCCGTTGGTGGCGCCACCAGTACAGCTCAAAGCAGCAGCGCACGAGGCGGATCGGGCACCAAATGACACTAGACCAACTCTGTCTGCGCCCCCCCTCCCCCCCGTAAAAAAATGTCTGGACACACGGAGATATTGTCATTCATAGCGCAATTGATGCATCGCTCCTGAGATGCTGGTTTCTACCAGTCGGCGAATGGCTGAGAATTTTATGAACTTTCCTTTTACCGGCAACGACACAGTACGAGCACATATGCTATTGTAGTATGATGTTCTGCCCGCATGTCACATGACTCGGCCCGCACATGTTCTAGGCTGATTATAGGTGCTTATATGTTTAGTACTTTTCAAAAAAAGCAAACAGTGGTGAGTTAGCGGTTGTTTATCTGTTCTTTGTGTCCCCGCCTTCGCGCAAGCTATGGCATTTTAAACATTAAGACATCTACTACAGCTAGAAGAGCACCATTACTTTAAGGAACCGTTGCAAAACGAAATGGAAGCCCGGATTCTGATGCGTATGCTCCTGTCAGCGTGATCGGTGCCTTCCTACGTGACACCGACCAACGGTATTGGTTAAACATAATTCACAATTAAATTTTTGCGCACTTGATAACAAAACAGAGGAAAAAAGAACGACACGGACACAGCGATATGTCCACACATGAGCTGTGTTCTTGTCGTTTTTGAAAGCTCTCGTTTGTTAACAAGTGCGCTAAAATAGAAAGATAGATTCCCAAGTCGCCCAAGAGTATACACTATCATTCAGATGTGCCCGTGTCACTATCGAACACTCCAAGGCGTCCACGGATGGAGTGGTCGTGCGCCGCGCGATAGGAGAGCGATCTTTTGCACTACAGCTTCGATTGTGTTGTTGCAAGTTCTGACCAATGCGCCGTAAGAACCTTGATACCCGACTAACCGCGTTATAAATCTTGAAAATATACACGGTATACAAAGCACAACGTTAACTCTGAGCTTGCCACCGAAACCCGTTTTGAAATGTCACACGGTGCGGAGAACTGGAGGGGGAAATTAATGAAAGAGAGCTCGTTATGTTGGCGTCATAAACTGCACATGAAAGATGCACAAGCAAGCGCTGCATTTCAAGAGACGAGTTATCATTGAAAGCGCAGCTATAAATAAGCGAGGATGCAGGTGACGAGCACGAAAAACGAAGCTGTCAGAAGAATAGAGGCACACGTTTCCGAAAATGAATTGCTTTAACGTGCTGTTAATATAACTTTCCGTGCGGTACTTCACCACAACAAACACAAAATGCTGGCTGAAAAGAAGTTTGTCGCATAAGAGCGAATATTCCTTTCTTCAACAGAGTTAATGCTCACATAAATGGTTGTTGCACTCCGCTAAACAAAATGCGTCGTTAAGGCACAATTCGCGCCTCACATGTGCCAAGCAGCCACGAGAAGGCGTTGTAAGTCATTTGTTTGTAGCGAAGCAAGACAAACGTTCTTACCTATATATTCCAGTCGCCCATGAATGGCAGGTGCCTGACCAGAGTAAATACACCATCCGAGTGGAAAGACCGCTCCTTTGCTGTCGGACCCTCGGTGGATTTTCTCTCATAAACTCGGAACACTCACAGTCGGTGTGCTTGCACCGCCCGCGTTGCACGCCGAGAATATCTTTTTAAGTGAACATGGCGATACAGACGCGGCAGCCTTCCGAAATGAAGTTTCGTATTCCTCGCAACAGGCGCGCGGACCGCAGGAAGAACGCGTATGCGCATGCGCCCCGTCACATTCCTCGCTGAGACTGCGCATGCTTGCGCTTCGTGGCAACGGCCCGGAGGCGGCTTGTCGTGGCATGTCGCGACTTCGCGTGATGGCGGATTGTAAGCTCTGCGGGATTGTAAGCGTGTGATTTCCGCTCCTCACGCGTACACGGCTTGCTCACGCTTGCACATGACTGAACCACGGCATGCAGCCTTGCTTCCACGCTTACCTGAGGGGACATCACGCTTATTTTCTGTCACGTGGTGCTTGAAACGTCATCCACAGCTCATTTACATGCGCATCACGCTTAAATTATTAGTTTAGCGTGATATTATGCATGGGATTTTTTAGAGTGAATTAATTAAGTGTGACCTCAACGGTCGCGCATGTTACACGTTGTCAGGCCTGACTCCTTCGCCAAGACCGTCCTTGACTTCTTTCAGTCCACGTCCACCTTTCATAGCATGTCTGATGCACGAGGCAGGCACGTGTAAACACAGTACAACGACAGCAGCCCGCGTCGACTCGTTAGAAACAAAAAACATGGCGCTAATGTCCTCTGTAATCAAAACGCGAAGGCACACTGAGGCACATAAGAGCCTCAAAGATACGCGCACTCAATCTCGGAGGCCCTGACGCGTCTCTGAAGGTTTATTCTGACAGTAAGAAAAGTGTTTTTCTTACACCGCGATTCTGACAATTTGGCGGTGCGGCGCGCATGCCCACGGTTGCGTTCCCGCGCTTGCCCTTGCTAAAGACCCTAGATTTTTCCCTGTTCTTTCTTAACTACCGACAACCATTGAAGCGCCGCCGACGAATCTCATTGGCTAACCCGCATTTTCGGTAGCCATGTTCTTCCTAACTCTTTTCCAGCACCTGGTGATACACGTCCCCTGATCAATAATGATAGGGGGTTGGCGGGAGGAGAAAGGCGCGTCGCGTTTACGTATTGTCCGCTGAAAGATGCGTCGCTAATGTACTTAGACGCACGTGGCTTTGCAAATCGTCCATGTTAGGAAGAAAATGGCGGCAGACGCCAGCTGCGCGTGAGAGAGGGCCGAGAGGAGAGGCACTTGTCGGTACTTAGGTAAAAAGCAAAAATTTTCGGACTTTAGCCCGTGCTTGGCGCGTCTTCCGCGACAGCGCGAAAGCACCTATTCGTACCTGGGTGGTAGCGTACGTTCGTATCAAACGTCGCTGGGTGAAAATCGGTTCGCAACGACCGTACTCTATTTCATTGCAGGCCAATGGGCCTTGGCCCGGACCAACGAACAATTCGTATCACCCCAAAATTCGTATGAACTGTGATCGTATCATCAAGGTTTCACTGTATACGCCTCGGTTGAATAGACCAGATCTCTGAGCTCACGAAACGTAAATTATTGGGAAAAAGATTGTTTAATAGTTGGGGCCGCAGTGGTATTTTGACGAGTCTTTTGACACTGCTGACTGCTCCATTTTGATGCGAAATTTGTGATTCTGCCTATTCCAAGCACGACGAGCTGAGACGTGTTCCCAAGAAGGGGGATGAAGCTTTTTTGTTGCATGCCAAGACAAGCGAACGCGCGCTACCGGTTGGCGACATAGGAAGCGCGGCGATGGTTTCCCCTGAAGCACAGAATGACCCATGCGGTAATGCACGCGATGCCGCTGCCGGCAGAATCGCAGAAACAGTGTTGTTGTCCTCTGCCGACGAAAGTGGCTGTCTGTGAAGGCCAATGCAGCACGCCATAGCTTTTCGAGGTGGCAAGCCATTACTTCGTGACCACTTGCACGGATACCGCTTGAAGCAGAGGCGTAGCAACGCTTTTGCGCGCGTTAAATTCTCAAAGCGGCGGCACTTCCAAAAGCAGTTCCTGCAGTGGCGGCGGAAGTGACTAGGAGATGGCTATTTTTGTCGTGCTTTCTGCCACCCCTCCAGCGTTTGAGGGAGCGTTCCTAATCGATTTACGAGCGTGAAATGCTCTTTTATGGTCCCCACGGCCGGAGCTGACTGCGCCTGTAGCGGCTTGTTGTAGTGGGTGCTGGTAGCGTCGGTGGTGGTGACATCTTTCATTGAAAAGTGGCCCTTTCGGCCCACGCGACGAGTGCTTGCTGTAGTCTCTGATCGGGCGCTCTGAGCAGCTGTCCCTATTTCCAACGTCTGCTTTGAGAGAGCTTGCACGAGCAACCTGGGAGGGCTTAAACCCTCTCAAACCCAAAGACTGTGATTTTAGGAAAACAATGTTTGAAAAGGAATTTGTCATATTGGGTTCGATTGCTCGTAGGTCATTATGGCCAACCTATATCGGCAGGGGAATCCTCAGCGAGAACTTTTAGAAGCAAAACTGGATCGCAAATCTTTACTTGTGAGTTGATCACAGGAACATCGTTCCTTGTCAGTCGATCACCACCTTCCTAACGGGTACGTCCCACTGTGCGGCTATACGAGAAAGGGTACAGAAAGAGAGAGAGAGAAAGAAAAAAGAGAAACAAACAGAGAGATGGAAAGAAATATATAACGAGAGTGACCGAGAAACGTTCTTGCTGAAAAAAAATTTACGAGGGGGGATTCGACCCAGCGTACCCTCGATCCGAAGGCGAGCGTTGTAACCACTCGGCTATCCAGGCATGCTAGGAGAGCATAGCCTAGCGTCGTATAGTATAGTGTAGCGAGGGGGAGGGAAAGGGAAGTAAGTGCGAGGAGGAGAAATGTGATGGTGAGGATAAGGGAAAGGAGGAGGGGGAGATAATAAAATGAAGCACATAAAGAATGATAACGAGAGAAATAGAGAGAAAGAAATGCAGAAAGAAAAAGACAGACAGAGAGGATATTACCGAAAGAGAGAGAAATTAGTAGAGGGGAGAAATGTGGAAAAAAGAGGAAGCATGCATCGCGTCGTCTAGCGATCAGATAGCTCATTACCTGGCCAAGCCGCGCATGCGAAGTAGCTAAGTCACGTGCACCGACGGAGTCATCGCGCGCAAACACCGCTCCGTAATGCATAGCTTAGCTGCGTACTCCCGAGGAGGACGCCGCGCATCTCGAAGCTAGACTTGTCGGTGGACGGGGAGCGCGAGCGGCGAGAGGTCCGTTCTTCGTTGTGCGAAGTTTTGCGCGACGTAGAGCAAACTGCCCGCATTCTTTTTTTTTTTTGGGGGGGGGAGGGGCAGGGGGGATTTGATGCACTTTATATGTGGTCGTGTATGTTTGAGCGCATATGTAGTACTCCCGGATTGAAACGGGACAGTTTAGCGCCAAGTGACGCACATACTTTCGTTTTCAACCGTCTTCAGTAGGGGTCATATCAGCGTAATGTCGATTCAAATGCGTAGATCAGAGGGAAAATTATCTTTGTAGACCACGTTCGTCGCGACATTACGTGGTTATCGCGAGTAATTGCGCATACCAGTCGTTAAACTAGAAAATTGATGTCGCGTTTAATCCTGAGTACTGTACACACACAAGACGTAAACATTCCGGGTCAGTGAGGACCGGTCTTGAACTCCCCGAACTGTCTCCGTAGCTACGCCCCTGCTTGCGCTTTTAATAATATTTACGTATATCTGTGTCTGGGACGTGAAGGACATTGGTGCGTGTACGGTTTACTTTTGTGTCACTGCTATGCATTCTGTATAGAGGCCTTGGTGTCCATCAGAACCAGGTTACATCAAGGACTCGAATGAGAACGTGAAGCTCTGGCCAACTGTTCAAGAACACCACAGTATCTACTTCCTTTTAAAGACGACGGCATGTGGTCTCGAAGATGTGAATGCCACCAAAAGCACTGAATCACACAACCATGCCGAAAGTGCGAAAGTAGGCTGCTTGCTTTTCACTTTCCACTAGGACACAGCCAGGTACTACAACTTCATCAAGCGAGACGTTGGAAGGTACCAGGCACTGAGTGCAGCCCTACAAAGCTAGGGTCTGCCTTCAACACAGCTGCAGCGTCGTCGAAAGCGACTGCTCTTGTATGGCAGGTGCAGAACGGGCTTGCCGCCACATTGATAAGTTGTTTAACATTTTAATACCCTGTGAATTAGAATGCCACTCAACTTGGCTGCCTGAATTCAGTTTCAGTTTTACGACATATCACTTCTTTATATGCTAAATGAATTAAAATAAACTTGCGTACTAATGTGAACCATGCTTAAGCAACTCACACTTTTTTGAAGGTCTCTTCATTATTTTTTAACTTGCCTGTGACACTCTTTTAAGTACAAATGGGTAAAACATTGCTAAGAAATTTGTATAAAATTGTGTTCATAAAAAATGCAGTTTATAAACAATTAGTGGCTACTCTACAGTCGTTACAGCAATGACGTATAAGATTGCAACACAACCAATCCATCTCCTGATAGCGTAGAGCAACAGGTGTTCAGGCACATGTATCACAAGTATTCTCTACAGAGAAGAGCTACGCATGTCTTACTCGTATGATGTGTTAATGTGTTTCATATAAACTATTCTTCAATGCCGTGATTATTTCCCATTAATTTTAGTTTACAGTACATAACGTAATGAAAGCTTACCATCATTTCTTGAGATCAATATCGGTATTATAGAAGTTTTAAACGCATTTTTATGTGCAATCGATAATATACCGAGTCCCCTGGTACCACTCTTTTTGAATGCTTTTGGAAGGGACATTAGTATAGTTTCTTGCGACAGCACCATCATCAAATGTCTTCTTGAAGTGCTAGCTAGTGCTCGAAAAACAGTGCGGAAAATCTTCCCAGCAAGTGACAAAAATATAAAAACACGATATGCCCAATCAAATTGTTACGGAAAAAGACACCAACTCAGGGGTGTCCCGACGGCGACTATGTGCTGACCCCTATTACCGATGTCCTGTTAAGTCGTGGTATTACGCTACCACACACCGTTCTTTCTGTCACAGGGAACCCCACGTGCCTTCCCGTTGTAAATTTTAGTTTGACACCGCAAGTGCTCCCGCAAGGCATCTCTTTGGCATTACTTTCGACCTTAGAAGACAGCGCGGTGGCTGCTCTCACGGTGACCGCTCCGTCCGATCCCCATGTCCAGCAACAATCTAATCCTTGTCTCGACAGCGCCATACGGTCGATGATTGCTTGCACCTTAACGCCGCAGCAGACAGACGAGCTCCACCAGCTTCTGCTGTCCTACGTCGACGTTTTCGATCTCAGCGGCCGTCCATTGGGAAAAGCTACTGGTGTAACCCACCGCATCAACCCAGCTGACCAGCCTCCTATTCATAGGCGCCCATATCGCGTGTCGGCGACTGAGCGTCAAATTATGCAAGCTGAAGTCGACAAAATGCTCGCCAAGAACATCATTGAACCGTCCTGCAGTCATTGGGCATCTCCTGTCGTGCTAGTGCGCAAAAAGGACAGCACATGGCGTTTGTGTGTCGATTATCGCCACCTAAACAGAATTACAAAAAAAAGACACCAACTCAGAGGGATACGTATCCCTGTATTGTTTACAGCTTAGGCGAGCAGCACACCCGACGCGAACAGCATGCGCCAGTCTGTCTGTTTCGTCCTTCTCTTCGTCTCCTTGGCCACGATGCCGCTGGTACGTAGCAAGATATAGTAAACCCTGTTAAAGTCGCGTCAAAGTTAGCAAAACAGCATCACTAATGCCGAACTAGAACTGTATACTCACTTCATTATCCACAACCTCGACCAACCCGCAGAATGAGCAATATCTTAATCCAGTGTAAAACTGATAGTGACCAAGCAGTAGCGAAAGTGCACCGTAGGGTAATGTTTGGGCTCCACCATCAACATATTTCACACTGCAAGAATACTAGTGTGGTCGTGCAAAAGGCTTTGTGCAAAATCAAGTGAAATACCCAGTGGTGCTGTTATGTGCTCAGGCTCTGGTAGTAAGGACGCTGTCGACAGCTCAACTGTGTGCAAGGTCTCTGCATCACAACACATGTCAAAATAAGAAACTGGAGCTACCTGCACCCCTTCAGTGCTTTCGGCCACTACATGGTATGCAGGGTCAAAATCAAGTTGCTGGCTTGTAGGCTCCTGAAGTTCATGGGCATACATTCTTACGCTATTTGTAGTTTCTGCCACATCTGTGCCGAAGTGATCAGGTATGCAACTTGCACTGTTTTGCTCGTGGCATCCTCTCCAGGAAGGCGATCAGACGTCACATGCTGTGATGTGTGCACCTACTGCTCGATGGTTTGTCGCTCTTGTACAGTAACAGCAGCTGGTACTTGTGTGTTAATGCTGAACAGGTGGATGGGCTTCAACTGACAGGCATGATGTCATTCTCTACACTTTCACTTTGGCCGTTATCACTAGAGAGCGGATTTTAGGCAAATGCCTATTTTGTTCCTTGCGCTCCTATCGCGCCATTTTGATATATGAGCATGAATTAGAGGTTAAGAAGGGCTTTTATAGTGTTTTTAGAGTGCCTATAAATGCCTGTTTTTGGCATTCGTGCCTAAATGCTTAAAAATGCCTATAAGTGCCTATTTTCAAAATTTGCGCTGATATGAACGCTATTTAGCCTCAAGTTTCGCTCCCGGGTGCTGTTTGAGACCGTTATTCATGTTACCGCATAAGATTGACTGTTAGGAATTATGGGGTTCAACCTAGTCCTCTAGGTCAACCATCCAACAACCGCTGGCAGCAGTGAAGCGGGACACGCCGGCGAGCGTTCACCGCCGCGCTGGCATGCCCCGAGCGGTTGGCGAATGCGAAGAGCACTCAGCGGAGAGTGAAGAGCAAAAAAAAATGTGATGTGCACGTAGCTTTTGTTTCGCTTGTAATTTACTTTTAAGGTGTTCACTGCAGTAACGTAGCCAGAATTTTTTTTCAGGGGAGGGGGGACGGGCGGACAACCATACTTTAAATATGTTCGTGCATGCGTTTGTATGTGTGCGTATATATACACACATGCAAAACTGAAAAGTTTCGAGGGAGGGGGAGGTTGAAACCCCCCCCCCCCCCACGCCTGGCTCCGCCAGTGGGTCACTGTCAGGGGAGAAGCTCTACGCAATTCGACCCAGCCAATAAGAGGAATCCTCCCCCCCCCCTTCTTGTCTTTTAGCAATCTGGCTGTCTGCTCCTGCTCTGCACTTCTCAGTCATGCCGGAAAGACACTCAGGAGTGTGTTGATTCGACAGTGGCCACTTGACTCATCGTGCAGAACACGGGCGCACCGTGCGGGAGAAAGCACAATTCCACGGCTATGTTCAACTGTTGGCGCCTTTGTGCCATCTTAAGCAATAACATTTTTGTTTTCCTGTCGTAGATAAAGGTCGCGCACGTGTTCATTTGAAATTATTTGCATTTGTGTGAACATTTATTGTGCCTATATTGACGATTTTGGAAGCCTAGAACATAATTTTGCCTGCTTCCTTTTGGCGCCTAAAACGAGCTTTTTTGGTGCCTAAAAAATCCGGCCTCTAGTTATTAGTAACGACTTGGTCACAGTCTGGAGCACAATGGCGCGGCCGTTTGAAAGGTGTACTGCCTGCCTGACGAGCCGCCGCCTGCCCTTTACCACCTGGACATTCAAAGAAAATGTACATAGCTTTCATTTATGCCACCGCGGTTGCTATGGTCGGGTGCTCCACATTGAGAAGCTTCACAAACAAAAACGGTAAGGGCTTAACAGGCGTGCCTTCTGCTACGAGGCATTTGTTAAGTAAAAATCGGGTAAAATAATGGCAACCATCTAAAAGTATAAAATGAAGTACGTATCATAACCTGGTGCAATGATGGTAAGGTGGCAACCATGCGCAGGGAATACCACAATCAGAATCTTGGCCTCAAACGCGACGTGAAAACAATAATAATGACTCTTGCCTCATTTTTACGAGGCAAATATGAAATGTTTTAAGGCTAAAGCCTTAGATGCCTCAATAAACATTAAAATTGACTTTCGTGGTCGGCAGCGTCAACACGAGTGAGGCAAAAAAGTGATCATATGATGACGTCACCGTATGACGTCATCATGACGTCACAGATCCTCAATATTTCGGAGGTTGTTATGACGCCATACAACGTGGTGTCACATGATGACGTCATCACACGACATCATCGCTTCGCATTGCCTCCGTGATCGCTGGGCCGGTCACGGAGGCAGTGCAAAACAAGGTGAGGGGCAGAAAGCTTGCAATGCCTCCGGTCCTGGAGGCATTGCAACACCGCACAAGGTGCAGAAAGCTTTCGAGGGGTGAGTGGAACGATGAATACCACTACTGAGAAGAAGAAACAAACAGATCGCTTTCGCCTTCGAGTCGTCTTAGGTGAATATATAAGGGACCCTGTAAGTTTGTTATAGTGAATGTTCCAGATTAGTTCTTCCTTCCTGAACCAATACTAATAATTACAGTGAAGATGTTAAAGGGACTGTCTACCGCTCGGAAAAATTGTCTGTTTGTGGTGAAAATGAGAAGATCGTTCGTCACATCGGTAGCAACGAGCATGCTTTTGCCCCTTAAACAAGGAATTATAGTTTTATTTGATGTTTAAAACTCTGAAAGAATTACCGCTAGTGTCATCCAACATCGATGTGGTCAATCTACTGGTAGGACAAGAAATCCTCGCATGTAGACTCATTGCGCACAAAAACAAACATGTTTAACTTGAAAGTGTATTTTACGCACTTGAGGCAACTTTCGGTAGCGTCAGACAGTAACTTTTTGCTTTTTTTTTTCTAACGCATCCAAAAAGGCGCCCTGTGGCGCTGCTTGCGGCCCCGTCTTCGATTTTGTCTGCTTCAACTCATGCGCTATGCCATGAGGCCATCCGCACTGGTCGTGCTGTGCCGCTGCATTGTTGTTTGAATGTCTGACACGTGCCGCGCTGTGAAGGCGTCTATTTATCTTCTCCTTCTGATGAATCAGCTTGGCTAGGATTGCGGCAGCAGTGCTAAAATAAACGCATACACGGCGATAACAGCAAAACAAGTGTTCTGTAGTCGTATAATAAGGCTTCATTTAACCGCTAGCGCGCTGAAAACGACTGTTACATTCTTTACATTACTGTTCAGCGAAAATAAATAAATCCTACAGAAATCACACGTGCTTTCGGTTTTAATTTTTACCAGGACTGCAATCGTTATCGCGTCCACCAACCAGTGTTGTGGGCATGTTTCACCCCAGTGGAAAAAGACCAAACGCAGATAGAAAAAAATATGGTTGATCTCTCCGTAACTGAATGTACATTGATATAAGAGAGTTTGCACAATGTATATTGATGTCTGGCAGCTATAGCACCGTTTAACGTGGATGCACCCACCTTGATGCTTGGTGGTACATCTCCATGCCGACAACTAACGTCCATGTTCAATGATTAAACAAACTCCTGTGGTAGCTGTAGTAGTTAACGGTGAAAGCGTAATCAGAGAACGAGCTGTGATAGCCAGAAGAGCGTCGCATATTGGACGCAGAGCGTGGTCGCCATCCTGCGGCATGTTATAATGTGGTTGAACACCACAGCCGCACTAGAGGGACACGCAAAGCGCGTCGTGCCGCCCCTGTAGCCCGGCCGCAATTTTAAAGACGATAGCCTTTCTTGGGATACTTCAACGCAGAAATCTTGGTCTGCCTTTCTGTCTGTCTTTCTGCTTGTGGGCACGTCACTCGATTCAGCCACTCGGCCAAAGTTGAACCACTTGCCCATCTTGAACTGGTACGGCTGTTCGTACTTGTGAACGTTGTCGATCAAAAAGTAAATATCACGCATATCTGAGGCACAACATCACTAGGTAAGTTTTAGGTGGTCTGTTCATTTAATAGAAAATGCATACATACGTAATTCCAAAGGCCCAACTTTCTTAAGCTGCGCTGAAAATGCGACTGCGCTGAAACTTGCCTTCCTCTGTGCCATCTGCACGAGATCATTGTTGTGTTTCGGTTTCGGTTCTGTATTGCACTGTACAAATGCTATGGGGCGCCGCTCTGGCATTCCTGTTTTACGCAGGCGACGTGTAAATAAGAGTGTGTGGACAGTACTCGTTGAGTGCGGACGTTTCTTCTGCTTCAGCACATCGCGCTAAACCGCGTGTTCGGGCTGGTTGACGTCCCCACCGGTCGCGTAGGTCACCGCCGGTCTTCGCCTGCTGCTGCGCCGAGACTACCAGCCCGCAACACAGTACTCATGTTTGCTGACGTATTGCCAGATGGCGTCCATATCTTACTCAGCGCCTCTTCTATCGTCTTTAGACGACATTTCCAGCGAAGCACGCAGAACGCGGCCAATTTTTTCTCGGGGCGAGTGCGTATAGGCGGGGAACGCTGTGTTACAGCCAGGTGAGGCAGGCGCGCGTCGCAGAGCTATTTCCGGTTTGATTAGCGGCATGCTATAAGCGAGGCCGACGCTTTTACGACGCTTGGGTTAAGGTCGCCACTTCGCGGTGTGTTAAGGCACTGACAAAATTGCACTTCTATTGAAAACGCGCCGAATGGGACGAACGTGTAACGCGTTACAGGTACTAATCGCGGAGGCCACAGTAATGATGAAATACTTTAGTTTGTCGCTCCCAGAGGGCAACAAAGCCCCGCCGACCGGGAGAGTGGTAGATATAAAAGGCGCGTTTGTAAAGCCTCTAGAGTCAGTGACCGTGGCGCAGTGGGTAGCGCGCCCGGCATCTGTTGTTGTGGACCGAGTGGGCGTGGGATCAGTGCCCGTTGACGGAACTTATTTTCTTTGCCATCTGATCGTGCACATTCTTTCGACGTCATTTCCGTGACGGAAATACGTCATGGAAGTCTTGGTGGACCCCAGCATAAAACACTTTCGTGTTAAAATGCTGTCTTAAAAGTATCTACTCACTTTCCAGAGAAACCGCTGCAAGGTTGGACACTTCAGACGGTACGCTTTTTATTGCGCTACAAAACAGAAAAGCGATGAAGGACGGTAGACAGTCCCATTATGCACTCAAAGCAAAACACACAGGGCCAAATGCATTGTGGAAACCCTTAAGAACAGAACACTGGAATGAGTTCTATATCAGCCTTCATTACACATTTTCAAACTGCAGTGTCTACAATATACAATGACATCTGCAGTAAAAACACAACATGATATGTGGGTCAGATGTAGGTGGTGTGCAGTTGCAGCACACTGACAGAGCGCGTAAAATTACCGTCCCTAGCAACGCCGCGTCGCCAGGCACAACACCGGAAGTGCACTTGCATTCCTTGAACCTATAATAGTAACAACTAAATTTTGCGAAATTGAGGCGAGCCGCGAATCATTTCATAAAATCGGAAGTTTCTTAATTTAAATGAGGCATTTCACGGTCACTTAATTCGGTACATTCGATTATATGGCGTGGCGGCATCCAGAAAGCTACCGTGCGATCATATATGCGTAGCGTAAATGCGTCAAAAATGAATTGGTGGCCTTCGGAAACGACCCATGCCTCTATGGTTTATGAAGCAACAAAAAGTGTTACCTCAACAAAAGAGGCTACAGCGGACCACAAACCTATTTCCCAGCAAAGAAGTTCGTGATCTTTGATTGCTTGCGTTTTGTAAGCAACGACAGCACAGATATTATTGTGATAGCAAATATATGGACACTCTCGGTGGATTTTTGCCATCCCCGTCGCGTCCCGGATATGTATATGTGTGTATATAATTAAAGATGACAAAAAAAAATAAAGCAGAAGAAAAAATATTCTGATCTCGGAGGAGCTTGAGCGTGTTTTCTGTCACGCAGCGCTCCTGCATTTGCTTTTAATTTGGAAACTGCTCTTGACACGCGCACGACAAAGTGGCCCCTTTCTGTACCGACTCATGAGGTGGAACGAAAAAAAATTGGCCGCGTATCTACGTGCTTCGCTGTAAATGTCATCGAAAGACGGTAGAGGAGCGCTGCGTTAGAGTTACTGTATATGCTACCTTTTGGTAGCAGAGTTGCGCACAGGTCTGGCTAGCAACCATGGCTATGTCGCGAAGACTCACTCCGTTTTTGCAGGCGACATGCCTACCCGGTCACCGGTCGACATGTTTGGCGTGTCGAAGACCGGTGATCTACTTTAATGTGAATGACTAGTGCCAGTACAGTTCGCTGCGGCGGCGCCATCGAGAAATGCAAAACTTAGCCCCAGCGTCAGCTTCTCCGCTACGCATGGTTGCTAGCGGCGTTTAGAAGACAGATGCGCAACTCTGCTACCTAAAGGTAGCATATGCAGTAACTCTACGCTGCGTTAGAGTTACTGTATATGCTACCTTTTATACAGTGACTTTACGCTGCCTTTCTATAAATAAACTTCTCTCTCTCTCTCTCTCTCTCTACGCTGCGTGAGATATGGCTGCTATCTGGCAATACGTCGGGAAACGAGCTTGTGCAGAGGGCACGGAGGAGGAAAGTTCTTTCCTTCCTCCGTGGCAGAGGGCTTTCGTCGGCGCGTCGCATTTTCAGCGCAGCCGCATTTTCAGCGCAGCTTAAAAAACTAGGGTCTTTAGAATTATGCATTTATGTATTTTCTATTAAAGGAACAGACCACCTAATACTTACCTAGTGATGTTGCGCCTCAGATATGCATAATATTTACTTTTTGATCGACAACGTTCACAAGTATGAACAGCCGTACCAGTTCAAGCTGGGTGGGCGGTAAGCAAGTGGTTCAATCATCCGGGTGGCTGAATCGGGTGACAGAGAGAAAAACAGAAAGACGAACAGACCAAAATTTCCGCGTTTTAGTTCCCAAAGAAAAACTATCGTCTTTGAAGAAAGAACACCGGGCACACCTTGCGTCAGACGCCCCCGTTTGGCGGGGGGGGGGGGGGGGGGGCTGTCACGCGAGCAGCGCAGCTTTGAACATTGAATCTAAGGGCGCGGTCGCGATCTCTGGCTCGCGCGCGCTATCTCGACACTCATCACAGAGGACGGCTCGTATACCCTTCTACGTGCTGCGCTCTCAACGCGAAGTGAATACGCGGATAGCTCCTCTTGCGGGAGCGGCCGTGTTCTCTTAAACCAGCGTTTTGTAGTTACGCGCGATCGGATACAAAACAGTTAGGCGCCAGCCTTACTTCGTATAACAGAACAATTTGTTGCTATCGCATTCATTGCTTCGCCCTTCCCGTGAAACTGTGACATTTTTCGCTGACGTATTTCTGTGGCGGAAATACGTCATGATAGTCTTGGTGGACTCCGGCATAAGAGACTTTCGTGTTAAAAAGATGGCTGATCCCTCCGTCATAGGGATCGGTAGAACAGTAAAGTGAAACGTGTCTACACACAGGTAATTGATTGTTTATTGTGCATTGTTTCGCCGTAACGGCGAAGCAATGTTTCGCGAAATCACAAGACGTACTAACCGCCCCCATCACGAGATAAGCGCGCGGCACGGGGGACCACGCCATACAGGGAAAAATGCAGGTGGGACAGCGCACGCATCACAACAAGGGGGCGACTACCTTTAAAGCTATAGAGTTACTGTATATGCTACCTTTAGGTAGCATAGTTGCGCATAGGTCTGGTTAGCAACCACAGCTTTGCGGTAAAGTCGCACTCCGTTTTTGCAGGCGACATGCCTACCGTGTCGGAGATTAACATGTCTGGAGTGTCGAAGGCAGGCGATAAGCATTGGCTGTCGATGACTAGTTGTTTAGTTCGCTGCAGCGACGGCGTCAAAAAAAAGAAAATTGGCCCGAGCGTCATCTTCTCCGCAATGCATGGTTGCTAGTGGCGTTTGCAAGACAGATGCGCAACTCTGCTACCCAAACGTAGCATATACAATAACTCTCTTTAAAGCACACCCTTCGCGCCATCTCGCTGCTGATAACGAAAGCAAGTGCCTCCAAGCTCCGCCTACCGCCAGCGGTAAATGGTGTATATTAATAGCTCGCCTATTATAGCTCGGGTATATATTAATAGCTAGGGTCGTGCGTTCGATTCACACTCTAAAAACTGAAACTCCTGCAGTGAGAGTTATAGAGCTGTGTTAAGGCCTAGATATAGTCCGACGTAGCGTGCACGCGCGACCACGCGCGACGCGGTTAAGCTACGCCGGCTAAAACCGGAGAACTTATAGTCTGGCGTCACGGCGTTGCTGGCGCTCCCAGCGGCATTCGGCGCGCTCCGCGTACCCGGCGCGGAAATAGAGCTGTTCCTATTTCACGCGCTCCACGCGGGACCACAATGCACTGCGCACGGCAGCGGCGGTTGGCAAAATGGCGGCGTACGGCCCGCGTTCGGAAAGTGCGGCCGTGTTTTACTCGACATTGATCGACGATGACACGATTGCGCGCCTGCTCGAAGGGATTATAAATCACATGTGTGTCTACACCAGCAATAGCATGGACTGCTGCGACACGGAGGGGAAAACGAACGCCTCGGAAGCCTGCGGAATTCGCTCTCGTATGTAGGTACATACATGATCCGCTTGCGTTTCTGATGCAACCAATGTAGCCATTTTCTGGCTCCCAGAGCGTTGAATGCAATGCTTGTGAGGAAATTTGTTTCCGATGCAAATTCATACACTGCACATAGCGAGAAAAAACACGCGTGTCAACCAAAAAGCACGGGTAGGGAAGCAGAGAGCGAGAAAAGTGTGTACGCGTGAACCGAAGAACGCGGAGCCGCGGACACGTTCGACGAAGAGAGTGCGCGTGCGCTAGTAGGACTATTGCTATCTTCTGGCTCTGAGGACGAGTTAATGCCATGCCAGCAAGGGAGCCGTTCTCGAAGAACACTCGAACAATGCAGTGAGCGCGGAAAAGCGCGCGCGAAAACAAAATACAGCGGGTCGGCGCGCCCGCCGGTGGAAACTGCGCATGCGCCACTGAATCAGCTGATTGCCGCAGCTGTCAAAGTGAGCGAGTTTTCAAGCAGATGGCGCTGGCTTCGCGCAGTTTCGCGGCGCGCGCGCGCGCGACTGTAGAGTGCAAAATCACGGAGCAGGCTGTCGTAGCCGGCGTCGCGTAGCGGACATGGTCGCGCGCGACATTGTGCGCTGAGCGCGTCGGACTATATCTAGGCCTTTACTCCCACAGATCTCATTATACTCTCTCTCAGGGAGGCGCTTTACTCTCTTTTGGCCAGGAGGAGTGAAAAGGCCTTTCACTCCTCCTGGCGAAAGAGAGTAAAGTGCCTGTTTCACTCCCGCATCCCACGGGAGAGTAAAAGGTTGTTTTACTCTCTTGCCATATAAAAGCTTGTTTCAGAGCTTGTTTTAGTCTTACAACTCTCCAATATAACGAGCTGTAAAGAAAAGTTCGTGCAGTCTAATATCGTTGGCAGTAGCTCAATCGATGAAGTGACGGCGATAGATTCCTCGTCAACTTATCGCGACGAAAACCGCTGACATGCACAAAGAATCTGCGATCATAAATGTACGCGATTATACTCACACGTACGCACACTCTGAGTCAGGTCCTAGTTATTAACTGACTAGAGGCGGCACGCCGCAGCGTACGCAATAAAATGCTGTGGAGAGAAAGCACGAGATAAAAAAGAAAAAGGGTGGGGGGACGCTTAGTTTCGCCTTTAAAACGCGACAGCGGTATTCGTACACACGCATGGTGGCGCGCGCGCGCGCGCGCGCACACACACACACACACACACACACACACTATCGCCTTCTCAATCGCTAGCTTGCCTGCGCTTCTCGATCGAGACGTATACACAGTGCCGCAAGGAAAGCCAAAGTGCAAACGCCCTCTCTCTCTTTGCATCTACCTCGACTTTTCGCTCACGACCAACCAACGCTGCTTTTTCGCTCAGAACCAATGACGCCGACGCCGCCGACACCGGAATTTCTGCGAGACGAGCTCTTTGACGCTATCGCCTTCAAAAAAAAAAGATATATAAACGCGACTTCCTTCAAGCCGCCGCTAAACGGGAGGGCTGTTACATGAGCTGCCGAGAGAAACACGATAACGCAACCTTACGACGCAGGCACGCAGGCGCGAGCGAGGAAAGACAAAATAAAAAAAACAGACACACACACACACACACACACACGCGCGCGCGCGCGCGCACCAGGAGAGGAGAAGCGTGCGTGCTCAAGTCGAAGTCTCGCCGTCGCCCGTCGCTGCCTTCGCCATTTTCTCCCGTTGCCCGGTCATCGAAGTTTCCGAATTGCTCAGCTGTGTCGGCTGTGCGTGCCCGTGTCCTGTGTGTGCGCGACTCTGATCTCAACGCTGGACGTGAACGGCATTTAGCGACGGCAGTGCAACATCGCGTACTGTGAGCGTGTTCGTGTTGGTTTCATGGTCTGAAGACTCAAGCGGCCAGCACCTGGTTAGGCACAGTCGGAAATGCGAACGGTAAGTGGTGCTTCTGTGTTCTCAGTTTCGCGTCGCTCACGTGTGTAGTGCTGCACAGTGTGTCGCGTGGAAAGCACAATAAAAAGCAGAATGGAAAAGCATTACGCGCACGTACGTGTGATGCCTGATGCGCGTTTAAAAAGCTTTTGTGAAGGCACACGCTTCGCACGGCCAGTCTATCGAAGAGCGGGTACGCCTCAATGAAGACAATATGTGCTATACAATTTCTTTGCTTGCCATAAAGCGTGAATGCGGCAGCGTGCTTTCAGAAAATATAAACAAGCGAGAGGCCGCGGTTATCACTCCGTCATGTGTGCATTAAGGCTAACTTTTGTTTCCAGTTGATTCAGTTATTGTAGTGGTCAGCCTTGGTTGTACGATGGTTGCGGTGCTCGGCTGCCGACCCGAAAGTCGCGGCTTCGATCTCGGCCGCGGCGGTAACATTTCGGTGGAGGCTAAACGCCTGTGTACTCTGCGATGTCAGTGCACGTTAAAGAAAACAGATGGGCGAAACTTCCGGAGCCCTTCGTTGCGCCCTTCACTTTTTTAGAAAAACGCCTATTTTCATAATTCATTTTCGGTAAAACACCTCCCTCCATCAGAATTTCGCTCCCCCCCTTCCCCTGTGGCTACGGGCCTGGCGTACGCTATTCCAAATCTCCCTAATATTAGTAAGTGGGAATACTTTTCGATAACAATTTTGCATTGCGCACTTTGTTCGTCTCTAAGACAAAAAAAGAAACAGCATACCGTATATAGGGTAATAACGTCATTAGGTTGGACTAGAACGAATAAATTATGCTGCAGAGATATGATTATGGCCATATTATGTGAAAGTTGTCTGCTAAGTGACAGCGTTTATGGTGAAGCACGTGCATTTTACGATATTGTCACTTAATTCGTGACAATTTTGTGACATAATTAGTGACATCTTGAACATTCATGAATTTCATGTGGATATTCTCATCGAGTTGAAGATGTGCGAGCTGTGCCAGGCTTATTCAGTCACATCAGTGCAAGTCAGCTCAATGCAATACTGATGGCAGAGGGACAATAATTAAAAAAATGTGACTCTCATAGGACTATTATGAAGCTTTGAAGCAAGGCTAAGCAGCCATTAAACATTATCACAATTAAAAAAAACTAATGTTCAGCAAGAACAGAACACCTTTCGTCATTTCTTATGGTTTACTTCTTTAAGTCATATGTAAGCTTCCTACCTTCATGCTTCTTGATGAATGTGAATATTGTGTTTAGTGCAGCACCAGAAGCAGTAGGCAATGGCCCGCAGGTCACCAGATGACTCTATCGCAAATTCTCAAAGGATGTGCTGTTGTGCACCTACTCCTTGCTGTATCATGCTTTGTTTTGAGCTCTTTCATTAGCATGATACACGGCGAACAACTTAATTTATCAGAAACTCAAATGCTGTGCTTTTGACGAAATGGTAGGTGTGGAGTGAACTTGAAACCACAAGTATTTGCTTTCTAGTCTCGCACAGGCAGTGAAATTTGTGGTTGGCTGTAGGTTGGCTGTAGGTTATGAATGTTTGTGCAGTTGGCAGCACTACACTACTGAACTTGATGTGTATATTTGTAAATGCTGCAAGACTTAAAATGAAGGAAGGAAAGAAAGAAATAGATGGGAAGACAGGCAGGTTAGCCACTTCTCAAACTGGCTGGCCATGCTGTGCAAAGGAAGAGGGTACGAGGAATAAAGGATAATACAAAAGAAACTTTACAGAAAAAGAACAAAGCAGGAAAGAAGAGTATGATGCCTCGTAAAGTCTGTCTCTAAGCTCACTTTTGCGTAAGAAGCACAGCAGCACTTTCAATGCTAACATCAAACGGGAGCAGCAATGAAAAAGCTCTGGAATCTGGTTTTCCTGAGATTAAAAAAAAACGCTTTATCTACACTGCCAGTTTTGTATTATGTACTGAATTAGTTCTTGGTGTTCGAGTGCATTAGGATAATAAATTTAGAGTTAAAAGATTGTTGCATGCATGGACGTCTAACTGAATTTATGCCGGTTATCTGAATTAGGTATTGGTGTGCTTTACAGCTGTTTAGTGCAGCATGAAATAGTGAGTCACTGCAAAAAATCTGGACATTTTTTTTTCCTTGCAGAAGGTGCTCAAGATGGCACAGGCAACGCTATGCAGCTGTGGACACCAGCAGCTTGATAAGAACTCTTGAAGTTCATCTGGATGCATCACAGAACCTGGGTTGGTAGCAGTAATCTCGTTAGGAGAGAGTGATAAAATAGAATCCATTTCTGAATTGTGCAATGCATACCTCTGTTTAATGAAGCAAGTCATTGATACATTGGAAACATTGAGAGTATCACTATTTTGAGTCCAATGTCATGGTAGCTCTTATCTCAGTCATCCGATACAGTATGCAGAATCTGCACCTGCACTCTGTCTTGCCTATAACACTATATTGAATTTACAGTGGAGTGCCTCGATAATAGACACCTGTAGCGACTGTATTGTGAGGGATTCATACTGTTCCTGGCGAAATGGTCAGTACTTATATAACGGCAGTGCTAAGAAGACAAGGACAAGAAAGTGCACATCAAGAGCGCTTACTCACAACTGAAAGCTTTATTGCCTAAACTTGAACCTCGCCTATTACCCGCCAACTAGTTCACATTCCCGTTTTGCTTCAAATGGTCAGTATTGTGATGCATTACCTCAACAATGAAGTGGCATATACATCGATGTACATTGAAGCTCACTAGCGCATTGTTATTATGGTGTTTAACTTTATTTTTGTGTTTGGTAGTTTCAAAACCGTTCACAATTTGCGACACAAATGTTAGTCCTGTTGTGAGTCACAACAGGACTAACATAGGATGGGCTGCATGTGCCTTGTGATTTAAGTTATCACTGTTAGAAAAATTTTTACATTCATTTCTACTTGATAGTTATATTAATTGTTTGTCTAGTTTGTGTTGGCTAGGGGAGATTTAAGGTAACAGCAAGCAGTAAGCAGCATATAAAATTTTCAGTAGGCACGCATTTCATACTTGGCAGAAGCAGGATGGTGCAGTGCTTACAGGCAGGTGCTATGTGCACAGCTGGTTTAGTCCGAAGTGCTGTGAGAAAGACAACATCTAGATGTTGCTTTGGCATAAACAGAGCTTTATATTTAAATGTAAATTAAAAAATCGAGGCTGTCCACTGTGGCATGCCTCATAAGTACTATATATCTATATTTTGTCCCGTCTAGCCTAGGATTTTAAATAATTTATTTGGGAGACATTGCACTAAGTTTTGAGGATAAATTAATTATTTTTGTAATAGGAGTTGCCTCCACAAAACAACAAGCAACACTGCACACTAGCTATTGTACCTTGTTCTTTTGCTAGGTGTATAAAAACATGGCAGCAAAACATGGACAAGCAATTGAGCCTCGTCTTTCTGTATTATAATGCTGCGTCTTTCTAGATATTACAAGAATGAAAGTGTGCTGCACACTCATTGCATATCTCACAAGAAAATACTTGGCAGCTTCTTAATTTTGTATTTTTCTGTTTTTTCGGAAAAGTCTGCAGTAAGAGAAGACAAGTGGGTATTTTGTATGGATGCAGAAAGCTTAAGACTTCTTTGCTTGATATCTTTTTCAGGAAAACTGAACACTTTTGGCAAAGCAGCAACAGTTCTGGCCCACCTGTTTGTCTACAAGACGGTCTCTTCTGTGAACACTCCTGTGCCTTACAGTATACTATACTGATGATCTTGTACATCTCAGTATTTAGGATTGTCAGCACTTGGACTGCTGCACTGTGTTATGCACGGTGCTGAGTCCAAACTTTCCAATAACAGTGTGCATTTGAAAATTTTACATGGCTTGAAAAGATGCTGAATGTAAACTCATTTAATTTACTAAGCATGGTTCTTTACTATTTTACAGCCGTTATTTATTCCCTGTTCAATTTTTATTCAACCTCATGGCATGTCCAGTCCTTGGCTCTAATGTGCCAAGCCACCACCAGTATTGATGGGCAATTTTTTATTCAAAGCATGTTATTGCCTAACTCCGAGGTAACTTTCCTGTCACGGTATTCGCGGATTCATTTTCAATGTGGCACTTCTGCATGAGCCATAAATTGAGCTGTTGAGGGTGACGAGGAACCAATTTTCCGGTCGCATTTCATGGCACTAGCTGGCATGTAAATATTGTAACCATTGGTCTACTATTTATGCATAATAATGCGGGTGAATAGGGTTGCGAAATAATGCCATGTTCCCAAGCTGTGAATATGTGAATAAAGGCGACTGTGTTTACAAACCTTGGCAGATGGATCTATGGTCGACACCACAGGTCTTTATACAAAACATTGAACTGCACAATCATGCGTAACATGTTTCATGCCTGAGGGCAAACTAATGCTATATATAAGAAAAATGGTACACCACCATGCCTAAGTGTTGCAAGCCTTTATTACTTATCGAGTTGCCTTCATGTGTAAGCAGACACCAAGTTCTCTGTGCATCAGAGGCATAGGCAGAAATTTTTTTCGGGGGGGGGGGGGTCGTCTCCTTGATTTGAAGTGGGAGCCGGGCAGGCAGATGTGTTCAGTTGTCATTTTGGGCTCTGTATGCCATAGCAAAAAAAAATTTCGAGGGGGGGGGGGGGGCGAGGGATGCCCGGTGTGCCCCCCTGGCTACGCCACTGCTGTGCATGCCATCTCTTTGGATTGTACTTGCATACTGGCATTTCGAAGTGTATGTGTCTTGCTTTGTGATGAATTTTTACTGCTGTGAATTAGTGCTCAGGTTGCATTGTGTATGTTGTTTCATGTGTTCAATAATGAGCATAGGTTCTGTGGTAGATGAAAATGTATAATTTACATTGACATTGTGAATGTTATTGTTTTGATTCTAATAAAGTGCTACAACCAGCATTTATTGTATCATTTGAAGTTTTAAGAATTTGTAATGCATTCAAACAAAAAAGTCCTTGTACATGTAAAAGAAATTGTTCAGGCTCTGATATATAGGTCGTGGTTCTCAGCCATGGATGTTTTGGAGACCCCTTGTGGACTGGTGGAAGTGATGAGGGACCCCTTGCAGTGAGAAGTAAGGAGGGGGGGGGGGGTGAGGGCTTATAAATTAGCACAACATGCAGCGTGAAACAGGTGCCTTGCGTTTCTCCGTGGCAAAGAATGGTCAAACTAAAGTGCACGCCAATTCAATCTCAACAGCTTGTCACTAAGTTGTGCGATCTGCCGCCACATTTCAGCTGTTTCTCGCTACGCTTTCTCTTCAAATATGCAAGCCTGGAAAAGCACATGTGGTAGAAAATTGCAGTAAAAGCTTACAGCCATCTCATGGAAGCATAAGTCAGCTCCGC